>NC_134466.1:76518778-76818778 GCF_047948215.1 Lycorma delicatula | reverse complement strand
ATGTGTATATGTAATAAATTTGGTGACACATCTGATTATTTAATATTAATTGAAAATTATAAATTTTCAATCGTATTATTTTTGGATTTTATTTGCTAATTCTTATAAAAATTTTACGTTTATTTTAAAAAATAATAATTTTACTTAATTATTTGACAGAAAAATAAAATATATTTTTGAATTTTATTCAATTTAAAGTGATTGTTGAACATTTTTTTCACTTATGTGTAATGTGCACAAGATTTCTGGTGTGTATTTTAGATTTCTGGTGTGTATTTTAGATTTCTGGTATGTTGTATAAATAAAAGTTAATAATAATTAAACTATTCTGTTAAGTGAACTCCTGTGTACTGGTTACAAATATTAATTTTGACCTTACAGTGTAGAATAATCAGTTTTTATTATTGGATTATTCGGTAAACAATTTATTTAAAGAGTAATCAAGGGACTTTTACTCTAACCTAATATTTCAGGTAAGATTGTTGAATTAATTATTGTATAAATATTTGATAATAAAAACTAATATTTTAGCAATTTTCTAACTATCCACTTTTATTAAAGAATTGGAGGATCGTATCTCACTTTCAAATGAAATAAGTTTAAATGAAGTGCACAAAAAATGTGATATGTAATTTAATAGATGTACAAGGAAGTCGTGTGATGTCCACATCAGATTTTTTGTAAACTTATGCTTATTAGATTAAGTTTTCTTTTTTAATATGTTGTGTTATTGTATACCATATCAGTTTTAATTTATTGAAAATGCTCATTTCTATCTCATTTTACAGATATAGTGTAATAAAATTATACTAAACTGTTTACTTTATTATATGCACATTTATTTTTCCATTATAAACATCCTGCCATCAGTAAGAAAAAATGTGCTATTTTGATTATAATATAGAATTCTACTTGTGGCATTTCTTATTCTTTTTTTGAACTATAAAGAAAATGATTTGAAGAATTTGTGAGCTTAATCATTTATTTTTTTGATACATAGATATGATATTAATATTTGATTTTTTTTTGTAACGAATAAAGAATACATGTACAAAATAGTTAGCTGCTAGTTAGTTAACAGACTGAAATTGTTTGTGCATAATTCTATTCAACTATGATAAGATATTATTGTTATCGAAAATTTTACAATTATGTTTAATTAACACATGTTACAATAAATTTTATATTTTTAAATCTGATTTGTATTGTACAGGAAATGTTAAACATCTAAAAGTGACTTCTAATTTGTCGCACAGTCTGTTGCATGTTGTACAGTTTTATTATTTTTGTTGCTGAAACTATTTATTCTGTTTATCAACCTTTTAAAAAAATTTATAAACAAAAAAGAATATTATAAATAGCTGTGTTTCCAGTTAAAGTTTTAAAATATTGTTTTGAACAAAAAGTACTGATTATAATTCATTAAAATGCATCTGAGCAAGAAAATTATGCCAAAAACTTTTCTTTTTTCTTCTAAAAGATTTATTTCCATGTTTTTTAAAAAGATACTCATGAATTTTAATGTTTGGATTTTTTTTATACAATGGAAGGTTTAATAAGTGTAATGTTCTAGATAAATATATTGATTGATTTCTAAAGGAAAATTTTTGCTAACCACGTAGACCTTGAGAAAAACCTTTAGACTAAAAAATTAATATAGTTAAAAACTGTGTGCTACATAAATGTAAACCAATTGAATGATGTATAGCTGCAATTCTGGAATTATGGCTGCGTTTATTAAAGTTCAGTCTACACAGTAATTTATGACCACCAAAAAAATTGTTCCAATTTTTATCAGTTTTTTTAATATAAAAAGGACATTGCTTCAGATTGAGTGTATTGCAAAGTATTCACATTGTGAAGTAAAGTATCAAAATGTTTTGATGAAACTTTATGCATCTTAATTTTTCCCATTCCATTTAATACATTCTGAACAAGGAAATGCTGTTAATTTACGTTTGTATAGAGAGAGATTAACCATTCAAAGGAAAGATTAAAATACATATTTATACCAGCAGTTCCCAAAATTTCAAAATCAGTTACAATATATTCCTGTACAGGGAAACTAATCATGCTTTTCCCTTTTATCCAGACAACTGAACGTCTGTGTAAAGGGAAAAGTATGGGACGACTGAGGGTGACTGAAGAAAATGTTGAATGTGTTAGGGAGTCTTTACTGCAGTTCCTAAAAAATCCGTTAAGAAGGCAGCCACAAACTAGTAATATCAGTGTGGAATGTTTTAAGGAAACTTTACATATGCATCCATACTGTTAAAAACTGTTACTGGCTTTGAAGCTTACCAGATATGGTGTGCGTGCTGACTTCACAATAAAAATATTGCAATGAGAGATCTTGATTATGGTGATCAACTCGGCCACTTGATCTGACTCATGTGATTTTCTTCTTTGAGGTTTTATAAATGATATAAATTTATTTTTTTTTTAAAATCTTATCACAGTTTATTTAAATTTTCCCAATGCACAAATTATTCTCTATGACCCATTTTGGAAACTGCCAGTTTATAGTAAAATATTGTAAAAATGTTGATTTGATAAATAAAAAAAGGCATATGTTTAAATAACTAGTTTTTGAATATGTGTACAGATGTATAGATTATAGATATATAGATTTTGTGTTCAGAGTGGCGCATGATTAGTTTACCTGTACAGGAATATAATTGTAATTGATTTTGAAAATGTTGCATTATAATAACAAACATCATATTCTTAAGTTGGTGATATTGCATCTCCTAGCTTAAACATTACTACTGTATTTGCCCATTTTTGTTTCTGTTATAATGGTTAATTTTACAAGAAAAATAAAGAGTTTGTGGTAAAAGTATTGCAGAAGTTTGACAAAGCCACACCATAAAGAATTACAAATGTTACTGTTTATGCCAATGCGTAAAGCAGTTTTAATTCAACTTGGTATTTAACTTATTTTCATCTAAAATTTAACAGTATTTCAATGTAATTAATATTTCAATTGTAAATAAGAAATTTTTCATACACTGAAATTTATGCATTCCATTCAACATACATATAAATATATGCTCAGCTGAGTTTTATTTATGCCTCTTGTATTGATTATTTATTAAAATTTAACTCTGTATTATTTCATGTTTATAATGTTTAAAAAAAATAAAATATAAAAATACGTAAACATGTTGCGTGAACTCGGCTCCTGGTGGTTCACTCGGCTCCATCTACAGTATATAAGCCGCCTCCCCACTAGAGTCAGTCAGTCTCTCTTTGAAGTCGTCTTGCTCAGACCATCGTTTCTCTCTCTCAGTCGCTCTCTCTCTCTGGCGATCGTTTCTGACCATCGTCTCTGATCACAGTATTTGATCATCATTCGTCGCCTTTGTGCATTCATAAACGTTAGTTCAGTTACTATAAACCAGCCAAATTTATTGAAGCAGGATCTTTCCAAACTGGTTATTAAAAATTTGTGATGCTCCGTATTATTCAATTTCTAGTAACAAAGTGTTATCTCTGTATTTTCTGATACACCACTGTAGGAGATTTTGTGCAAAGCATTTATCTTAAAAAAACAATAATACGTAATAATGTATTTATGCATTTTTTTTGTTTTTATGAATATGGTTGTATAATTCTGATTTTCATTCTGTTAAAAATAAAGTCCAATTTTCTTCTGGCAAAAACAAGCTATCTATAATTTTATTTTTGTAAATTTCCCCAACAGTTACCCTGACGTACTATTACTAAAATAGGAATGTTAATTTAAGTTAATATTAAATTTGAAACAAATGAAACTTGCATTTGCTTCTGATACTATTAAAGACAGGCTGCATAATGGATGAAAGAAGACATATTAGCATGATTTTAAATGCGGTGTCCTGAACAAGAATGTTGTTTTCTGAATGTTCAGTTTATTGCAGTTCATGAGGCAGGAATGTAATTTTCTGGACTATGGAGAATTCTCATTATGGATGAAAGGTGGAAAGGAATGTATCACATCTCACGGAAGAAGCTGGGATGATATCATAGTATTTGTTTGGATCATAATATTTTAAAGAACACATGAATGGTGATTCTTATCTGCAAGTTATGGATAGAAAGTTAATGCATCAACTCTAAAATAAGGGAATAGTGGAACATGTCTGAATACAGGAAGATGAAGCTTCACCTCATTTTGCTTGAGTGCATAATTTCCTAAATGTATAATCTCCGTGCTAGTAAACTGGTTCACAATAAATTAAGCCTAATTGCAATGACTACCACCAAGCATCGACCTTACCATATCTGATTTCTCATTGTGGGGAATAAAGGCCCAAATATTTCATCATAATTATATATAAAATGAAAAATTGTGATTGTGTAGGAAGCCTTTTGAACTATTACTCCAGAGATGATTCACATTATTTTAAGAAGGGTGGAAATGCATACTTTTTTGGTTTCAGCAGGTGGTGCACACACAAATCCAATGGATAAATAATTCTTAAGTAGAAATGTATAAAATTATTTCATATTAAGCCTTCAATGTATATTTGTCCAGGGATATGGGGCCTTCTTGAAAAAAAAGTACATCAAAAGATTTTTAATGAGTGAAAAATGGAAAATAGATTTGATGAACTAAGTGAGAGCCAGATTAATCAGCAAGATGAAATGTGATTAAACTAAAAAGGTATTATTCTGTGATGAAGGAGCTGCATTATATCTTTGAAAAATTAAATTACAGCATCATTTTTTATCAATACATGTAAATTGGTCCGAGTGCTAGACAAATTTATTATGTACCAATTGGAATAAAAGATCTAATCTCTCTACTCTTTTCATAGTTTCCTTTTGCTGATAATCTTTTCTTTGTGATTGCTGAGCGCAGGAGTAGTTTAATTAAAATTTTAGTAGCAGTAGAATGGTGCAAATATAAGATTTTGTGTATACATTAAGTTATTTTGTCTGTATTTATAACTAAAAGCTTCCAGGGAAGAGCATACATAAGAAAATGATTCCTTTCTGAGACATTTTGTGTATGAATACTTGCAGCACACAGAGTGAATTGAATTGTACAGGATTATGCTTGTAATATCTCTCTTGACACTTTGCTTTTGAGTATGAATCATACATGCATCATTAAATAATCAAAGTTCAAAGAATTCATTGTGATTGTATTATTTTTTTATTTATATATATATATATATATATATATAATATTTATTTTATAAATTATCATCAGCCTGTAAAGTTATGCTTACACTATTTTGGGATTGCTGCTAGCTAATCATCATAAGCATGGTGATGCTGTGATCGCACTGCATTGTAAAGTTCTCTAGATGCTTTTCTATTTTACTTCAGAATTAAAATAAAAAGAAAGAAACAGTTAAAGGATAGTTAATAAAGCACTCTCTGTTACTTTTTTTTTATTATAACAATATATAACAATTTAATATAATTACACCTTTAATTTTTTTTTTTAATTTTTTATAGGATGCTAGATTTAATTTTGTAACAGCTGTAGGATGCTTCTACTACTAAACAGAATCATTCATCACAACATTTTCTGTGCTTCCCCTCGTAAGTCATTTTTGCACATCAAACTCATATAAAAAGTATTCCTTTAAAGAAGGATCCTAAAATTAAACAAAACACATTTAAAATGAAGTAATGTGTAATTTAATGAATTACATTGTTTATAATTAAGAGTTATATTTCTGGGTGATTTTTATGGGAAAATAGTTAATAATCAGTCATTTGTTAAGGAACAATTCAGTAAATTAACTTTTTGATACAGGTAGAACCAATACTTATAAGAAATTTAAATGATAGAAGCATCAAATACAAGTGGTAGAAAATTGTTAGTATTTTGCAAATTTTTCATAATTTATAATGGTAAGGTAACAATTATTGCACCATCTTACGCGAAGTAGGATCATTTATAATCTATTTGCATTGCCTTTAATGTTATAGGTTTTTAAGAATTTTCAGTGGAGTGGAATTTTTTCTGATTGTTTGGAGTTGGAAATTTCCTTAGAGATTTTTGTGTAATAATGTTCTTCTTTCTTTTTCTGTTTAGCCTTCAGGACCACCATAAGATATTATTTCAGACGATGGATGAGGATGATATCATTGAATGTAAATGAAGTGTAGTCTTGTATAGTCTCAGGTCGACCAATAATAATAATAACAATTTTTTTTTTTTTTTTTTGCGAAGGGAGGTGGAAATGCATTTACGCACAGAGTGTCGGGATCCCACAGATGGTATTATCCAATCACTATCAGCAGACTACCAACTAAAACCAACCCCCTTTCTACCAGGACTCGACCCAGAACCATTTAACATGTTACTTCCAGTCGAGTCCTTCTATACTAGCCTGATTAGGTGCTACCTAATTTTCAGAACTATCCAGGTCAACCTTTTTGGTCCCGAGAATGTCGCCGACAAATCAGACTACACTTTTCCAGCTGCTCAGATTATGGAGCATCATCGCAACCACATCGGGGAGGCTCAGTGCTCCAAGATCCGCCTCTGTGTCCCTCAATCTGCCGCCCACCGAACACATTTGAAAATGTGTGCTCAGTGTCATCCCATACAACGGAGCAATAAAGGCAGTCAGGGGATGGCGCTTTCCCTATGATACGGAGGTAAGCACAGAAGTACCTGCTGTGAGCCGTTAAAAATTAGGTCATGCAGTACTCCACCTCTCCATGCCGCCGCTCTGTCCACGGTCTGACCAGAGGGATAAGCCTTGCGGTCTATTGTCCTCTGGTATTGTGGTCCCAGGTTTCTTGTCATGTGAGGAACATGTGAGTGCGTTCCTTGTTGGCAATGGTCTCCCAGTAATAATAATAATAATGCTCTGCACTTTTAAATTGATAACTCCTTGCAGAGTTAAATGTAATCGCATTGTATTTTTGTTTATCACTGCCATTCTATGAATGCTGTACCAGTTTCCATGAAATAGTTATCAAATTATTCTTACTGTGTTTAAGTCACCAATGGGGATCACGATTTGAAACAAAACAAATTAGTAGGCATTTGGTTGCAAGTATTCCCTGTTACACACCTCAAAAACTTTATTTTGGCATTTGTAGCTTACTTCTATCTTTACTATTTATTTGAACCTATGTTCCAAATGTATATGTCCAGATCAGTGACTAGTATGCTTTATAAGCATACTAGTTTGAAATCTAAAGGCATGTATCTGTGCCTCAACAATTCTTTTGAAGAATGTTTGAAATGACTACTCACCTTTTGTAATCTTGCCCCTTAAACCTTCTTCTATTTTCTGTAGTGACTTTATCCAAATATATGCATTCCTTTTACATTGCTCTAATATGTCTACACTATTACCTTACATATATTTGTACTAATATCTTTACTCCAGATGACCAACACCACTTGTAAAACCACTTATATCATCTATTTACTTGGGCTAAAATTGTAAACAGCTCCCTCAGAAAAGTTAAATTATATTTTACACAAAAGCTACAGATGAAATAAAAACTCTTAAATGTTGTAAATTTTGAAAATTTCATCGTTTAAATTATTGCAGATTTTGTCTGATTTAACTTATTAGAAGTTGGAAATTTAAATCTGCAAGTACAATGACAGTATAAAAAGTGTAAGTTAGCTAAAGCACTGTTACACAGGTGTTAGTTATTTAAAGGGGCTACTAGAGGGCAAATTTCTTGCCTAAAGTGGATTTTATAGGAACTTATTTATTTTCATTCACTTTAATGTAGCATTTTAAAACGGTAATTGTAATATATCTAAAGATATTTTGTGCAATTAAAAGCCATTAAATTGTTTGTCTGTTGTTATAACTGCTGCTTAATCTAAAAATGCCGAATTGTTTATTTTTTTAATAAATTCTGTTAGAAATACAATTTATTTGTACTGATTCATCTTTGTAAACACAACTGTTATATTTAAGTTTGTATGCATAGAAGTACGGAGTGAATTTGATAAATGTTGTATTGGTACTATTTTTTTTTTCAGCTTTTCAAATGAAAGGAATGTTACAACATAAAAGACTTAAAATTCATGATTCTTTATATTATTGCTGAATGATTATATGTAAAGTTATATTATAATAATAAAAGACATACTTTATCTTCTTTAATTTTCAGAAATTCAATGAATAAATAATAAAGAAAGTATTGTAATGTTCCTTAGATAGCATCAGATATACAAGTGAGTTAATATGATGAAGAGTAGTTAATTGAATCTGGCCACTGGGCTGGTCTAGTGGTTAACTTGTTGTCACAAATCAGCTGATTTCAAACCACACATCTCGGGAATGGGCGACCTGAGACTGTACAAACTACACTTCATTTACATTCATACATATAAAAAAACGATTCTTTGATTTGAAAAGTGACTTGAACTTTTCACCAAGTTAAATGATTATGTCAAGCATGTTGGAAGTTTGTCAAATATGACAAATGAACAAAATATAGCAGAATAAAGGGAATTCTTAAAAATAGAAGGGATTAAATTAATGATTGTTTTAACCTGTTTTTCAACGGCATGTTAAGTTTGAAAGCTAAACATATGTATTGTTTTTACATCTCATCATCATTGTCATACCCGTCTGATATGGGGCCCTTGGACCATGTATGATTCTTATTGCTTTATATTTTCAACTAAAAATTTTGGTTCTTTGTCGATCCATCTCTTTTAATTTTTATCATTCTTGATCTTTTAGGTCTCTCTTCTTTTCACCTTCTGCTGATCCTTCTAGTACTGTTTTTGTCAATCCTTCTCACGATATCTCTTGACCGATTAGCTTTCCTATTCTGAATTAAGCTTGTCCACGTTCTAATTACGATTCTAAACTTGTTCACTCTCCTCATTACGTTTTCATTTTCTGATTGATGCTCCTACTTCATCCTGTTACATTTATGCTTGATCTTTTACAGGAAAATTATGTGGCTTTATATTAGATCAGTACACTTCTACTGTATATTTCTTCCACCTTTTAAGTATATCCGTTTTACTTTTTCCTTTTTTTTATACATAGTTCCTATCATCCATTTCTTTCTAAATTTTCTCTATCTGATAATTCATCTGCAAGACATTTCTCATTTGCTTTTTGAATTTTATTGATTCATTATTGAATTTGCTGTAGAGCATCTCAACTTCAACCTTCCTGTTTTTTTTTAATTGCCTGTTTTCTTCCATTTTTTCAATCACCTATCTGGTAACCCACGGCTTCTTTATTCTTCTTCCCTTAATAAAGGTAATTGTTTTATTCCATTGCTGTTTTTATGGCATCTTTAATATTAAACAAAAATTCATTTAAACAGTGGTCTTCTGCATTTGTTCGTTCTAATTCTTAAGCTAACTTCTCTCTTATCCAATTGATGCAATTTGTTTCATCCTCCATTTAGTTAATTTCTCAGCTCTTTTAACTAACTCCCTTTAATATTACTTTTATTTCTACTACCAGAAAGAAGTACAGTGCATTAGGAAAGTTGCTGTGCACTGGAATTATGGGAGTTTAATGATGAAACTTTCTTAATTATTACTTTGCATTTTTATTTCATTATTTTATAGAAACGGATATTACAGTAATTGGAATAGTTTATAAAAGGTGTTGAAAATGACCTCTTCAAACATCAATACAACATTGCACATGTTTCAGTTTGTTTTCATACACTTTAACTAACTGATTTATTGGAATGTCTTGTACTTATGCCATTATTGCAGTTTTTAGTTTGTTAATTGTGCATGGTCTGTTGTGATACACTGCTCTTTTTGCAGTCCCCATAGAAAGTAATCTGAGGGAGTCAGATTGGGCTATTGTGCAGGCCAAAAACCCCTCAGAATGATTCGTTTACCAAAGACATTTTATAAAAAAAGCCATTGAATTGATAGCTGTGGCACCATTTTGTTGGAATAACCGTGATTGATTTCCACTTCTCTTAACTGAGTAATGAAGTTGTTAAAATATCACAATAATGATCACTGTCAAGTATACTTTCAAAAAAGATTGGACCCACAATGCACATTCTGTTCACATCAAACCAGTCTCCAATTTTTGCATCATGTAAAGATTGTTCATGCAATTCATAAGAGGTTAGTAGTCAACCACAGTTGTATATTTTGTAATTTAATATATCCTCCCAGTTGAAACCACTCTTTCTGTAAAAAACATAATGTTCAGTATATCTATGCAGTTTGGTCAATAAAATGTTTAAACTATTGACAATGAATTAGTCTTTTGACATGATTTGTTGCTTTTAGTTCTTGAACACGCATTACTTTGTAGGGGAAGAGTTTCTTTTCCTTTCTTGCACCTTTATGTGCGGCAGCAAGTCTAATATCTTGCTACTGTGCTAACTACTCATTAGCTTTGGTGGACTTTCAGCCATAGCATCTGAAATATCTGTCTTTTAATTTACGTGGTTTTCTGTTTCGATCAGCATCTTCAACAGAGCCTGTTGCCTGAAACTTTTTGATAGTTCAAAATGCATTGTGCTGAGGAACAGCAAGTATTTGTAAATTTTTCAGAAAAATTGTGCTTCAATAAATCACTATAATTGTCGCTTTCACAAAAGGCATGATCAACGTTTTTCGTGAAAAATGTATTCTTCTATCAAAAAATCATTACTTTTCTCAATACTATTGATTCTGATAAATGAAACAACATAACTCAACATCTAATGTCTTGGTTTATCACTGAACAATACCCAATGAACCAAGGGCAACCAATCTAACACCAAAAAATCAGAATGCAGCAACATAATTCTAAAGTATACTGTACAGTGACTTTCTGAACGCACTGTTATGATCACTATCAATAAAAGCACCGGGCCATCTACATATCTGATTCATTGCATTTCTCAATTTCTCTTCTGCAAATATATAGTCAATTTTTTATATGTTTTTATCTCCAGCACATTTCCAAAAACTACCAAAGAATTTGGAGATTTTGAAATCTTCAGCCTTCTTTTATAGTTTTTTTAGCAGCCAATATTATTAGCATTTTCATTAGTCTTTTTTGTAGTATTTATTATCCTTCCACTTTCATTTCATGTTCTCAGTTGTTTCCTTTCACCTTTTCATCCCTCCAAAGTATGTTTGGGTGCCCTACAGCACCAATTTCCTTATTATTATTCTACAACAATGTTTATCTTACTCTTCCATAATTTTCTCTTTCTCTTCGTACAGTACCTCAATTGTGTCATCTTCACATTGATTAGTTGGCATATAAACTTGTATTAAAAGCATGTCCCTGGGTTTATTCTTATTCTGATAGAAATTTTCCTATCATTAGTAAAAACTGTCCTAAGTACACTACTATTTCTTTTTTTTAGAATTATTCCTACATCATGTCTTCCTTTTTATTTCCTGAATTGTAGCATTATCCTCTAATAACTTCATCCTTTCTTTTCATTTCACTTTATTTATCCAATTTCATTACTATTACATTTACGTTCATCTCTCTTTTAAAATTTTCTAACTTTGTTTGCAAAAATGTTCCTACATTACATATTTCCGTTCCAGTTTTTGCTGATTTCCAGTTGTTGATTACCTCAACCAGGTTGATAAAACATAATATTTGTAGTTATTAATTTTAATTCATTAAAATTCACTTTTGCATTCAAAAGTAAGATAAAAAGAATCATGAAAAAACATATCCCTATATAAAATTCATTACTAGTTCCTTTTGTGCTCTACAGTACAAATGGTTTCTAATATGCCAACTCTCAAAAGTGTTACATTCTTGAAAACTCTGCAGAAACCACTCTACATCATTCTGTTCCACATATGTCAGTGAATATAACAGTCAGTGATTATAAAAATCTTCAACAATTTAAAAACTGAATATAATCTTTACATTTTAGGCTAGTCATACAAAAAGGACATCATAATATTAAATCCTATCACTGAATATTTATACTTCCTTCCTGTTCTTCCACCAGTTGACCTACATTAAATAGTTAATTCCTTTTTCCATCACCACTTTCAATTCTCTTCAGTATCCTCTTTAAAACCCTAGCTTATACCCTAGCATTTATTATCACTTTTCAGCATAGTCCTAGTCACCTGACTGCAGTTTTAATTTACTGATTGGGGTAATCACTGTTCTATTCACAGCTAAATGATCACTGACAAAAAACATACTAAACAATCCATTATCAATACGTACTTGAAGATCTATAATTCGGTAATCTCTTCTTGCATGTTCAACAACAAAGACCTTCTTGCCATGTATCTGGATAAAAGTCATTATGGGTTATTTAATTATTATCTGAATTGCATATGAGAGTTATACTAAGTCTGTTACTTTAGCAGCTCCCAAACCATGCACATGGTTATCAAGAGCCTCTTAAAATTTTTGACAGTAATTGTGCACAATAGATGTATAAGTAGCATCGTTCATGTTATAGTAAGCCTTTTAAATATTAAGTTGCTACGTCTACTTTTATTTTTGAATTCATTAATGCGATCTTCTTTGAATTGAATTCATCAATTCACTACGATATTCTGTTTTTATCCTGTCCCAACATGTTGACAACTGGTTTGGTTATTTTTGTTTCTCATAACAGTTCTGAAGAACTGTGGGAGTTGTCCCTTTTCCCAGCATTTATTAATAATTTATACTGCATAGATAAATTGGTACCAATATTGTGAGTAAATTGCATACATTTTATTACAGTACATAATAGTTACAAATAAAATCAATAATTTTATTTTAATACCACATAAACTGAGGAATAAAAAAGTACTAAACTGTATCGACCAAATTCTAATGAATACGCTACCAAATTTTCATCGATGTCCATCTAGTGACACTGGATTAAACAAAATTTGAAAATATATTGATTGGTTTTTTTTGAAAGAATAGGACACTGGTTCAATGTAACTGTAAAACGTGATTTAAAGATCACCACAATTAAAGCTTGTGAATAGCACTGGAAACTGTTGAATACATGAAATGTTGCAAGGGAAAAATGCTGAAATAGTATAACAAGTACTTATTGTTTTATTATTTAAGAACTTATACAGTTCACACAAGTCAACACGATAAGCAGCACCTGAATTAAACATTCCTCATTCAATTATTCATAATGTTTTAAGGAAACCTTTCAAAATTTGTTCATGTAAAGTAGTGCAACCTATCACACTAGAAGATAGGATTAATCGTAAAAATTCTACTCGATTTGTTTGATGATGAAAATTATCTTAATAAAATAGCTCATTCTTACGAGGCTACTTTACATTTATTTTTAAAGGTAAATAAAACATCAGATTATGGGGTTCAGTAAACCCCCCATTTCAATGCTGAGCACATCAGGACACTTTGAAAATTAATGTCTATAACAAGTGACAGTGGTGAGATCACTTTATTTTACCTTTATGAACATTTACCTCGATATATTGGAAAATGTTGCTTTTCCTCATATACAACATTTGCAACTTATATTCCAGCAATTTTGAGCCCACCACTGCCACATCGAGTATAACCAATCATAAATTTCTGAAGGACAAATTTCCTGGTAGGTCGATCGGTCGTGGCCAACCGGTAAAACAGTCTGGTCAGTCTGAAATATGACTATAGCTTGGAATTAAATAATCTTGAAATTTAATAATTGTTTTTTTCCAAAGTAAATACTTTTTATAAAATAAAATAAAGAATTACAACAGCTGCAGGTTTTAGCTAAAATGTTACAGCAGCTTTTTAATTTTATTCAACAAATAAATTTTTGGACTGAATAAATATACACCAGGGTAGAGAAATATAAAAGTTATGGGGAATATAAAAAGGTTTTGTTTTTTTTTAATAGCAGTGACCATTTTCATATATAGGTTGTACTATCTAAATAAAATAATTTACTAAATGGGAAATCTTTTTAAAAATTTTTTACACAAAATATACAATGTAAATCATTACAAGTAAAAATTTTGTTGTAATGGTATTAACCATGAAGAGAAGGTTAATCAGATATCTTAAAACTTACATAATTGTTAATAGTTTGATGCTGCAAACAGTACGTAAGACCAATACATTCAGTTGAAAGTGTAGATTTTGTTAACTGATAACCACTGACGGTGAAGTTTAATATTTTGTATTGTAAAATATTGTTGTTTAAAAAGACCTGCAACTGAATAGTTTTATATATAGAAATAAATAATTAAAGGATATTTACACAAACATAAATTAAGATATTAAATAAGGCACCTAAAAAAAATTAATGGTCATGAGAATTAATAAAATAAAAAATATATTCTTTAAACAATAGGTGCATTTGATGTAATAATTTATGAATGATATAACAATGTTGTGTTTATAAAATACACACAAATCTAATGTGTGTTTAAATATGGACCCTACAGTCCTAGTTTGAGATAGTACAGCAACAAAGTATGTTAAAGAATCAATTGGTAGATCCATAGTCAAAAATGTACTGATCAAATTCCAAAAAAACACCAGTTTAATTAATTAAATTAATTATGCATTATTTATTTAATGTTTTGACCTCCTCAAATATATGCTTTTCTTTTAGATATTAAGGAATCAGCTGAAGACTGGTTTGGGGTTCATGAATAATTGATTACCTTCACTTTAATTTTATAACATTTAGAACCATATAAACTGAATATAAACTACTACTTACCCAAACCCAAAATTTAGCAATATGTTTACTAAATACAATTGCAGGATAAAGTTATCAAGAAAGTAGCCAGAGGAGATATAATCAAATTAGAATTAGTACTATTAAAGAGTAGTCAGTAATTTGAAGTTAAAACAGAATAAAATTTGTTCTTAATAAATAAGGGTTTAAAATATTACTCGTAACACTACCATGAAAGTAGATTTATGTGTAACTTTAACTTGTTAAATTATTATATATCTCGTTTAATACAGGAATCTTTTCAAGGCATCCTCAGTCTTACTTATTTTTGCTTAAAATGCACAAAAATGTTGATCACTGTTTACGAAACATGTAATACTATTACTTTATTTATAAAAAAAGAAACCTGGCAACATGTCAAGTGCAGTTGCATATTAATATAGGCATAACCAAGATTTTCTCCAGGGGGGAGTAAAATAAGATAATGTTTTTTGTTAAAAAATGTTTTTATTTGAAAACGCCAAAAGTAATTAATTGCAATGCTATTCAAACCTATCTAGATCATTACTCAGCACTTGCCTATGAGAGTTCTGGATAAATCTTGACAAAATTTCTTTCCCAAATTTATTTTTAGCTTCCAGAACACTGACAAGCCGATTTTCTGTCATTGTTGACCGTAACCAATTTTTTGTCCTGTATAAGGTGCTGAAGGATCTTTAGATGGTACACATTGTGCAAGTGAAATAAATAGATGGGTAGAATAATTGGGTTTCTTTAACTAATGTAGCTAGTATTACCTCCTTCAGTTCGGCATTTGACACATTTTTTCCTCTCCATTGGTTGTATTAAAGTACAGCTTCACCAAGGAAATCATTAAAATTGTAGTAACTACAAAACTTGTAGTTTGTTTAACAAATCCTCATACGTCATATCAAGCATTATGTGAGGGTGCAATGAAAGCATCTAATTAAGAAAAACTGCTGCAAAATTAGCTAATTACAATTTTCAATCGTTATTTAAAATTATTTGAGTGTGGTATAGTTATTACTTCTTTATTTTAATATTGTATGACTTTTCTTAAAATTTCAGTAATAAAGACAAGATCAAATTCACTGTTACAAACAAAAATACAGTCTTCGCATTTCCTGAAAATTTTAGGTTGGTTTAATTAGATGGTTTTGCAACTCGTCGACTCAAATGAAAATAATGTAGATACATATCTTTCGTGCCAAATAAGTTTCTAATATCCATCTTAGATTGCTATTGTTATGGGATTGCGGCCTCAACTAGCTCAAATTCATCTACTCACTCAACCGACACACTCGCACTGATTGCAGTGCCTAAATGAGGAACAGAAGGTACTAGAACATTCTCGCCACGTACAACCTTGAACATTCTATAATTTTTGAGTTTTACCTCAGACCATCCAAACCTTGAACTGCCAGTTCCCCAAATGTTTATTTGAGAGCGCTCCCACCACGATTCAAACATGCTTTTTTGCCGCGCAATACTATTATAGCCAAGTGAAATTGACCTATAATTTTTCGCTTGACTTGCCAGGGGGCTGCAAGCATTTCACCGTGGTTACGCCTATGCATAATAAACTTTAAAAAATAACTGCATGTACTTTTTGCATAGGTAATGTGTATATTTTGCTCAGCTTTAAATATGCAACTAAGGGAACTAAGTTTTCTTTGCAATTTAAATTTGAGGATTTTGAAAATTTATATTTTGATTAAGTTTTTAATCAACAGCCTAAAACAATAGGCATCACCATGTAATCATAAGAGAGGTTACAACTCATAAGAAAGAATGTGGAACATCCTCTCCTTTTTTTACAAATGTGATGCTTCTTTTTGATTTGTTTTTATTTTTTGTTTAGATAAACCACATGTTATAACTGCTCTCAAAGTTGTTTTTGTAAACTAATCAACAACATATCAGCAACCACTACATTGTTACATTTATTTATTTTTAGTCATTTTTTCTTGATTGTCACTGAGTACAGTTTGTGAATTTTTTTACTATAAGGCACGATAACAACAAGAGAAATATACAAGTCACTGATATTATATACTCTTCTTGCTTATATCTTGTTTTATCAGTAATTAACATCTTATGTTTAACTAGAATTATTGGGGTTTTGTTAAAGCCAATTTTCTGATATTACATAGCGAGTTCTATTTATCATGCCCTATAAACTGTAATGGACTATAATATAGATATACATATTGTTTGATTCATGGAATGTAGTTTTGCAGAATAATATTTTTTGACACCTGTCATAAGACATTAGGGGTAATGGAATTCATCTCAAAAAGTTTAGTGCGAAGGATTTTCTTTCAGGAAAATTGTGGACATTTGCTGAATTACAGCAAGTGTTGTAAATGTGTTACATTCACAGCAAGTGTTGTGAATGTAGTTATGCATTGGAATGCATAACTACATTCCATGAATCAAATTAAATGCGAGTATCTCTGTATTATAGTACAACGTGGAGTTATAGTGCGTAGTATTATGTTGTACACGATAAAGTGATCTCATTATATTAAAGAAATCTTTTCATTAACTACATCTAAAATTTAAACTTTGTTTACTGTTTACTAAAATGATACAAGAAAATTTATTGATTTCAGATTGAAAACAAATTTCTTCTGTTGAAAAAAAAAGATAAAATATTACTGGAATCAGCTTATTGTTTTGTTATATTTATAAACAGATGTAATATGACACGTCTTTACTCCCTTGTGACGATTTCTATCGCCACATCACTTCCTTCATTATTAGCCCTGATAGACTTTTACCAAAGTTCGTCTTATTGATCCTCTGACTGATATTACAGTCATCAGTTTGACATACGTCAGGATGCCACCGAAGCAAATGCCTCGGTAGACATTTCCATCAGTGTTATAACTCAATTAAAGGTACAGTGTAGTCGCAAATATTTTATAAAGTAATTAATCGAACAGTAATATATTTATTTTAAAAGTAATTCATCACTGCAACGAATCGATTAGAAAAGATATTTTGTATTTACTGATTTATATAAAACAAAAGAATAATGACATATCGTTGACAAAATTTGATTTCATAATATTATTTCTACGATACAGTACCGGACAATACCGCATTCTATACCGTATTATTGAAATAAGATAACGTATTACACCATAGTAAAAAACTACTAAAACCCGGTTCTATCAACAACCTTGAATAAAATCTGTGGATTTGTTCGAGGCACAGATTGCACTGCTACTAATCGATGTTTACAAAATAACCTATAAATTATTTTCATTCTAAGTTAGAAACGTATTGTTTGTTTGTTGTTTTTTCACAGTAAATATACTAGGAATTTTTTTCTTTAAAGTTATTTACGTAGTTTAGTTTAACAAAATAAGATTAGTCAGAATATGACTTTTCCGTGTTAAGTCAAATAAATTAACGAATTTCATTCCAAAACTGTCTTCCTTTCTAAACAACCTGTCATAGTTTAAAAAATATATTTCATATGTTGTTCCCGAGTTAACTACTCTCATAATAAAATCGCGGTAAACCAATTGAACAGTCACCGAGCATTACTGATACATTCAGTAAATTGTTGTTTTCTATTAAAATAATTATTTAATTAACATCACATTAATATAGGTATATAAAATGCTTCATTATACAGAAATGGTGCTGAGTTTGTTTTTAATAAAATGATAACGGTCAGAAAAGTTTTTAACCTGTATGATTGCTAAAATAGCGATATATCGGTGGTAACGATTGTTAAAATGGTAGGGTATTCTGCTCGTCCCAGTTAAGAGCAGGCTTGGCTTTGTCAGATAGTCTAGGAATGTGAGAAAAATTCCCCTGGTGTCGTTTTCTTAGATGTCGCTAATGCATTCAATGCGGTGAGGTGAGAGGCCATATTGCGGGAGTTGGAGGAGCGAGGCATTTCACCTTACTTTTTGAGAATGATGCAGTTGTATCTTAGTGGAAAAAACTTGATTATTACGTCTGAGGAGGGGGAGGAGGTCGTCGTGCCCATGCAGCTTGGGGTGCCGCAGAGATCAATCTTGGGATTGATCTCTGAAGTACGATTAGTGGCATACGCCGATGATTTGGCGGTAGGAATGGCGGCTAAGGAGCTGGAGAAGGTGATGAGGATAGCTACGAGGACCATTGAGAAGATCAAGTCTTCAGACGCAGGAGCTGCAACTGTCAGCTAAGAAAACTGAAATTGTAGCGATGACGGGGAGGCGGCGAATACCTCCTTTTGTTATCCAAGTCGATGGAGAAATGATCGCCTCGAAGGAAACGGCAAAATGCTTGGAAGTGTGGCTTTATAGGTCAAGGAGTTTCTCACTTCACGTGCAGCAAGTGGCCATGAAGGCGGAAAGAATGTCCTCAGTTTTGCTGAGGCTTTGGCCAATTTCGGGGGTCCTAGAACAATCAAGCGCATAATGCTGGCGTCTACCGTGGTATCGATGATTTTGTATGCGGCACCGGTATGGTGGGAGGCCTTTGGAGTGGTGAGAAATGCCCGGAGATTGTATGGCATATATAGGAGGCTGGCAATAAGAGTGGCGCAGCATTACCGGACGGTATCATTGGATGCCTCACTAGTGGTGGCTGGTATGCCGCCGTTGGACCTGCTGGCCAACGAGAGAAGAGATACAGCTACAGATGGTAGAGAGGAGACGAGGAGCCGCTTGGTGCCTGACTGGCAGGAGAGATGGCTGAGTGCGAAGGAGGGGCACTGGACTTACACCTTGATCTCGAAGGTGGCTGCCTGGGTCAATAGACTGCATGAAAAGGTGGACTTGTGAAGGCTCAGTGGTTGTTGGGTCACGGGTCGTTCGGAATCTACCACTGTAGGATCGGAAACAGGAGAACTATGCCATTATTGTGATGGCGTGGATACGGTTGACAATACCGTATCCACGGTGTGGAATGGACTATGGTGAGGAATGGACTGCGTGTTTCCGGTGGTTTAAAAGGATGGTACAGCAGAAACTAATAGAGGCGGACAGCGGAAATGTCGGTTGAGGACAGTGATGGGTGCCAGCCTTCGGAGGCGGGTGGCAGGGGTGTCTAGGCATTGTTGTCGCCGCTGGCTCCCGCGGGACGCATTCCTGCTGTCTGAGACCGCCACAGCCAAAGTGTAAATTCGGAGCTTTAAATGTCGTAAATATTATTAATTATAAATATCGATGATTGTGTCGTGTAAATTCTATATAGGATTGGAAACAGGAGTATAGGGCTTGCTCAGTTCTGCATGATGTGGATATAGTGAAGTGCGCCTTCTTTGTGTGCCCCAGAGAGAGACAGAAGGTACCGCGTGGCGATTGAACTCGCTGGGGGGGAGTCATACGATTGATGTTCTCTCCCGGTGAGGCATGGATTGCGTGTGCCTGGTATTTTATAAGGATGCTATAGCAGAAACTAATAGAGGAGGACAAGGAGAGGTCGGTTGAGAACGGCGATGGGCGCCAGCCTTCAGGGGTGGGTGGCACGGTTGCCTCTGCATTGTCGTCACCAATGGCTTCCGTGGGACGCGTTCCTGTTATCAGAGGCCGGCATAGCTATAGTGCTTATATTCTGAGCTGTATATAATAATATTTGTAAATATTGGTGTGAATGAGAAGTATGCCTGTGACGCGGGTTGTTCTGATGTTATGCCTTTAAGTCAATTCCAGAACCACCCTGCGTGAGGGAGTGGGTTTTTAGTGGGTCCCACCGCATAGGCGGTGAACCCCCACACACTAGTACTTGCGGGCTGCTGGGCGTTTGTTTTGGGCAAATTTTACTACTTTCTGCAGAAAAAAAAATATCGGTGTTAACGATTGTTATGATGGAGTATTCTGCTCGCCCCAGTTAAGAGCAGACTTGGCTTTGACAGATAGTACATATACATTCTTTAATATTTTTCATTTCCTGACTATGTACTTGAACCGTTTAGCTATAAAAGTATACGAGTCATTCATTAATACAACATAATAACAGCGTTTGGAGTTACATTATACTATGCCAGTGAAAGTATTAAATAGGGTTAAATGTTTCATGTCGAAGTTTTGGCAGATCTTCACACATCAAAAACAAAAAAAAAGTATCTATAATTTTAGCATTCAAAATTTTCAGAAAGATATACGTATATGTTTTTTTTTTTTTTTTTACTTTTCTTTTTATAGATATCTTCAAACCAGAGGGAAGGATTTGGATGGAATTTGTGAGAATGGTTTTTGTGTATGGAGCATTGATAACAATTCATTTTGGCACAGTACCTTATCATGGAGAGATACAATCACCTTAAGTTCCGTTTCTCTAAATTTTACTCAGAGAGTAGAATGATTTTTATGTATTAATCTTCTTTACATGCATCCTCACATATTTCAATGTTCTACTTTAATTTCCTCCTATGTAGCAGTTTGTTGATGGATAAGATCTTGGTAACCAGAAAGTTATATAACTTTCCCGTCTTGTATATATATATATATATATATATTTCAATAGCCATTATATTTCAATATAAATATATATATATATATATATATATATATATATATTCGTGTGTGCGAGCGCGCGATTGAAACAAATAGTTTATATTTTATAATATATATTTTTCTTTTCCTAAATACTTGCATTTATAGTTTTTCCATTTTTAATTGCTACATATGTATGTTTGAATAAGTGTATACTTACAGGGCTAAAAAATTTACATATGTATGAAAAATGTAATTCAAACTGTACATTGGAATTCGTTTTTAACTCTTGTTGTAAATTTTCATCTAAAATAGGAGTTAGATATTCTACAAAATTGTTCATTTTCTCTTTGGTATGTAAACGTAAAGTACATCTGAAAACAAATGTAAGAATAAACAAAACTTAAGAAATTATAGAATTTTTATTTACCGTTAAACAAACAAACAAATTTAGGTGCACAAATATGATAATTATATTTTTGTATTTTTGAAAAATTATTATAAAAGTGAAAATCCAACTTACCAGCAAGTTAAATGTGTTTCTCTAGATCTTCCAGTCCTAGACCATCGTCAGGAGAATAAAATAAAGTCAGAAAATTAAAATAATTAAGCAGTCATGACCGTTTGCTAGTTCAACTACTATACTAGTTAACCGTCATGACTGCTTAATAATTTTAATTTTTTGACTTTATTTTATTCTCCTGACGATGGTCTAGGACTGGAAGATCTAGAGCGACACATTTAATTTGCCGGTAAGGTGGATTTTCACTTTTATAATAATTTATTAATTATATCAGAGGTAACCGTGTTTCAAAAATCGTTTTTTTTTAAAATATATTGTTTAAAATATTTAACTTCCTAAAAATTTCATTCAAGTAAAAATTCAAATAACACATACAATTAAATTAAATGAATAAAATAAAAAATAAAAATTAAAAGTGTCCAGGAAAAGTAATCGATCTTTACTTTCAATTGAGAGTTAAATGAGAAAATGGTGCTGAGTCCAAATCAGCTAAAAACTTGAAATTAATGGCATAATTCTATTACATAATAAGCTACTGTTAAGACATATTTTTACCGCTCTATATTAACTTTCTGTTTCTCTATGTATGTGAGATTCATGGTACGGAACGTTTCAGTCAAATTTTGAAGCGCTTCTGCTTATCCATTCGCTCTGAAATTTTTCAGATAGGTTTGCTCCTGATAACAACACATTTTAGCATCATTTTAAATTTGCTAAGAAGCCCCTAAGTTGCTAAGTGAAAGAAATGCCCCTTGAACTTATGGAACCTCGTTAATCTTTCAGTCGAATTTTGCAGCACTTCCGATTATCCATTCGCTCTGAAATTTTTCATACAGGTTTACTCCTGATGACAACATATTTCAGCAACATTTTCAGGCCTCTAAGTTGCTAAGTGAAAAAAAGCCTCAAACTATGTAACCTCGTTTATATGTATATTTTCTTAGCGAAAGAATTATCCACGCTTGTGATAAATTTTGCGCTATATCTCGAGAATTGTTTAACCAATACCGTATCTGTTTGGAATTGTATTCGTTTTGGGCCCCCTTTAAATCCGGCCCCCACCGCAAACCCCTCCTAAAATCCAAACCCCCAATTTTTCGC
Organism: Lycorma delicatula; assembly: GCF_047948215.1. NCBI lineage: Eukaryota > Metazoa > Arthropoda > Insecta > Hemiptera > Fulgoridae > Lycorma > Lycorma delicatula. The sequence goes on along the minus strand of NC_134466.1, from coordinate 76,796,140 downwards.
AAAATTGGAGTTCGACCCTCATCCGACCCAATTGCACATTGTAGCGATTGTGGAATCACTTTTTTAAATTTGTTCAGTCAAATTAAATTTACAAACGTCATACTTTGATTATGTATCGTACGATCAGCGCTGAGACGGCATCAGTTATAGCTGGAGTACCGCCCATAGACTTACAAGCGCAAATGAGAGTTTCAATAATGAATGGAGGGGACAGAAAGGAGGCGATTGACGGTCTCTACATGGCTTGGCGTGACAGACGACGAGAATCAGACAAAGGAAGGTGGACCTATGGGCTCATAAGCGACGTCAGGAACTGGCTGCAGCGAAAGCACGGTAACACAGGTTACGAATTTACCCGGTCCTGGGTGATCATGCAGGGGCTGTACATACCATATCGCTTAGATCCGGCCCCTGCATGATAGGAGGGGAGGTTTTTTAGCGGGTGAGAGCCCCGCACTGCCGTCAGTGCGGACCTGCCAGCCACCATCAGGCCATTCCTCCCCCTACGGAAAGAAAGAAAAAAAAAGAAGAAAAAAAAGAGGACTCCTGATAAACTTTTTTTATAATATAGAAAATAAATATTATTATGTACCTATAATTTTGTTAAAATAATGCTTACCTTAACAAATATTTCTTTACGCACGGCGGATGTTCGCTGAAAAAATATTAAACGGTAACCGGTTATGGAGGTAAAATATTTATTGCATCATTAACATATGATTTATGATTTACTTAGTAATTAAAAATAAATTTCTTTGCTCTAATTAATAGAATGCGGTTCAAACTTTAAAATAAAAAAAATATCTGATGTGGACACCACATAACTTCCTTGTACACCTATTAAATTACATGTACACATTTTTTTAAAATTAAAATTATATAAAATTCTATTTCATTAATAACTTCTTATATTTTTTCATGTATTTTTTTATTGTTATTACTGAATTATTATTGTAATTTTTTTTTACAATCACAGGTAAATAATTAATAATAATAATATGTAAATTATTATTATTGTATATTACATATTTAAATTAAAAGAAAAAAGTGTTAAAAAAAAGGAAATGAAGTCGAATTCGTACTGATGGGCCTTCCTCTTGTAAGGTCATAATATTTCATTAATTAAAATGTTATTCGGCTATAACTCTGGAACCGATGAACGTAAATACCACTTATTATATGTCGTTGAAAAGCTCTCAATGAGGGCTTATTACTGCAGGTAAAAAAGTCCAGAATCCAGATTTCTTTTGGATTTTGGGCTTTTTTGGACACTTTACGTAAAGTTGCTTGCAATCAAAAGGGAAGGTGCACAAGTACATGTTACAACAGACCTAAATCCAAAATTTCAACATCCTAAAGTTAATCATTTTTTAGTTATGCGAGATATATACGCTCATACATACATGCGTACGTACGTACAGACGTCATGCTGAAACTAGTCAAAATGGATTCAGCGATGGTCAGAATGGATATTTCCGTTGAAATCTGAAAACCGAAATTTTTCGCGATCACAATACTTCCTTCACTTCGTAAGAGGAGGTAAACAATATCTGTAATTCTTATGGATAGTCGTAAATAATTTTACATTAAATTAAATTTTGTTCTTCTTTCCTAATAAGTACGTTGCAATCTGTTCAACAAGTGAAGAGGAAGAAACCCTTCGTATGCCATACATTTTTTTTGTCTTCAGTCATTTGACTGGTTTTTAGCAGCTCTCCAAGATTCCCTATCTAGTGCTAGTCGTTTCATTTCAGTACACCCCCTACATCCTACATCCCTAACAATTTGTTTTACATATTCCAAACGTCGCCTGACTGCCTGCACAATGTTTTCCTTCTACCTGTCCCTCCAATATTAAAGTTATTTCTACTACATTTCATTACTTTCATTTTGTTCTTGTTTATTTTCATGTGGTAGAGTTCTTGCGTAGGTCTTCAGCCGCGCCGTTCATTGTTTCTTCTAAATCCTTTTTACTCTCGGTTAGAATTACTATATCATCAGTAAATCGTAGCATCTTTATCTTTTCACCTTGTACTGTAACTCCAGATCTAAATTGTTCTTTAACATCATTAACTGCTAATTCTATGTAAAGACAAAAAGTAACGGGGATAGGGAACATCCTTGTCGGACTCCCTTTTTTATTACGACTTTTTTCTTATGTTCTTCAGTTATTACTGTTGCTGTTTGGTTCCTGTAAATGTTAGCAATTAATCTTCTATCTTTGTATTTGAACCCTAATTTATTTAAAATGCTGAACATTTTATTCCAGTCTACATTAACGAATGCCTTTTCCATGTATATAAATGTCAAGTATGTTGGTTTGTTTTTCTTTAATCTTCTTTCTACTATTAATCTGAGCTCTAAAATTGTTTCCCTTATCCCTATACTTTACCTGAAACCAAATTAATCTTTTCCTAAAACTTCTTACATTCTTCTCTAAATTCTTCGATACAGAATTCTAGTTAAGATTTTTGATGCATGAGTAGTTAAGCTAATTGCTCTGTATAATTCACATTTATCTGCTCCTGCTTTCTTAGGTATCATGACTATAACACTCTTTTTGAAGTATGACGGAACTTCCCGTTTTTCGTAAATATTACACACCAGCTTGTATAATCTATCAATTTCTTCCTCACCTGCACAGCGCAGTAGTTCTGCAGGTATTCGGTCTATTCCAGGAGTCTTTCTGTCATTCAAATCTTTTAATGCTCTCTTAAATTCAGATCTCAGTATTTTTCATCCCCTTTCATCCTCTTTGACTTCCTCTTCTTCCTCTATAACACCATTTTCGAATTCATTTCCTCCGTATAACTCTTCAATATATTCCACTCGCCTATCGACTTTTCCTTTCATACTATAAATCGGTGTACCATCTTTGTTTAACACATTATTCGATTTTAATTTATGTACCCCAAAATTTCTTGTTCATTACGAAAACCATTCCTGCCTGCACGTTATTTGAAGCTCAGTTGATTATTGTAAAATCCCTGTTCAAAAGTCGTTTTCCTCTTCCCGCCGAACCTCTCTAATTCCTGCTATATCTACTTATCCTGTCCATTTCCCTCTTTAAATTTTCTAACCTACCAACCTTTTGTAGTCTTCTAACACTCCACGCTCCGACTCGTAGAATGTTATTTTTTAATTTTCTGGTGTTCCCTTCCTTACTAGTCCCCACCCGGAGGTTCGAACGGGGGACTAGTTTACCGCCGGAATATTATACCAAGGAAGGCGCCTCCATCTTTGTTATATGAAAATGCAGAGAGCTACATTTTCTTAGAAAAAGAGCAGCTGCACTTTTCCATTGTTTTCTGCTTCGCAGTACTCAGAAGATTGAGTGATGTTGATATGGCCGTTTAAGTCGTCCTGACTTACGTCCTTAACAACTACTGAAAAAGCTGCTTACTCTGTATCACTGAGCACTCAAGCCTCCTCACCATCGGCAAGGTCTCATGATTCATAGAGGGAATCACAATATTTTATTTCTCTTAGTCAAGAGCAGACATATGAAAATATTAATCTAACGAAGTTTTTTTCTTAAGCGCATTACAAGAGCCACTCATTTTTTTTATTTCATTGTTATGTTGTGTAATCGATTCTATAAGTTATAAATAACTTAAATTTACTTATTTCCGGTCAATTTATGGCAAACAAAATTTGAGAGGCTTCGCAGTATTATAAAGAGTCATCCGTGATATGATGCTGCCATTGGAACTCCACTAAATCATAAAAAATATGAATCCATAAAATCACGGATACATATGAATCAAGACAATAGTTTGCCCTTGTTTCTTTGGTCGTTTCATTTCTTATGACTATCATTATCTGGGTTATCCGTATGACTGTCTTGTTTGTAAAATAATACCAGTAAGTTAACTGTGAATTGTTGGAACCTTAACTGTGAATTGTTGGAACCCCGCCAGTTTGAAATGTGGTAATATACACACTGAAATGTGGTAGTCGTAAACACGAACACATGCTTTTTTTTGTATTTATGAACTGAAAGAACAATTCTTCCTTTCTTAGGACAGTAAATCCAAAATCATTAAATAAAAAATCACTTGATCCTTCTAAATCCTTCTAATTCACCGGTTAGTAAATACATTAAGTCGATACGGAATATCTGTTGATATCGTATTATATATCATAAAGCTCGGCTCGCAAGGAATTTGGGAGCAGATGTAGAGGGTTTTAGAGACTAAAATTTGTAACATAACTGTTAACATGTAACTACCGAAAATACTTATTTTTACAATATTAACTATACTTTATGTAAAATAAATAGGCCAGTGGGTTATCGCTTACTTGCATACAAATCCCTGTTAAGTCTGCCTGAATCCTATTTTTTATTATTTTTTGAGGTCGTTCTTGTGTTTAATTAAATCAAATGTTAAGGAAGAATTTAGGCATATGTTAACCGAGATGGCAATAAAAATAATTAAGACAGATTAAAACTTTAAAAAAATTCCTTTCGGCACACCAGAAGGCGGAATTAGATTTCACCGGTGCTAAGTAGGGTGTAAAAAATATTTCCACCTTAAAGTTAAGAAAAACTTCAAATTAACTCGATACGACAATGGTTGCATGTGAAAAAAGTTTCACGTATTTAGCATTCGACAAGCCCCATCTTCTTACAATTCCAGCAAAGGTTTGATCCCTTACCCTAAGGGTTCGTCATATCAAAAACTGTTTAGAGGATTAACGACCACTTTAAACCGATTCGATACTGTACCTATTAAGGGAGATATGATTTTTTTGTCTTCGAAACCCCATTTTTTTCTACCGCCTGGGCCAATGGTTGGTGATATCAAAAAACTTTACTTATATAAGTTTTAGACCTTTATCCAAAGAATAGGAATCCTTATAGTAGGAACTTTAAATGAATCCGATATTTTACTTTAATAAGAAAGTTATAGCGATATTAAGTTTATTCGGAAAAGCCCCCCCCCCTTTCCAATTCCATGGTCCGACTTTGCCCATTAACGAACATGACCGAGGTTTTGGTCGTTATATTTTCTTTATCAATTTGAAAGTAACTGGCGCAAAATTACGGCAGTTATTGTGTTCACAAGAAAGTAAAATATATATATATATATAAATTGGGAGAACAAGCAAGGCGAGAACTGTTGAGGGTTTACCTGTCGAACTAGACTTGAGGAGGCTACATCTTGTAAAAGATTGAAACAGCTGTATAATAATAATATATACATATAAACCTTTGACCTGATGATGGTTTTGGGGTCTGGGGAATGTGAAACGCGAAGATATGTCGAAAATTTCCGGAAGTCTAATCATGATACCCGTTACAATAAATAGCTTTCTTATTAAATTTACCTAACATGCAAGAAAAATAATGAGATTATGAAATATGAATAAAAACTTTCAGTCACTAGAGTTTTATAATGTCTGATAAGATGTTAATTCAATAATCCTTTTTTTTATCATCGTGGAAAGTAACTTATGACCCATAACATTTTTTTTAACGAACGAAATATTATGTATGTCGGTTTTTAAATTTTTCAACGGTACTTTACGTGATTTCGTAGATTTCACAGTATTGTTGGCTCAAGTAAAAGCATCATTACTTAAGTACGGATGTGAATGTTAAATTTTACTAATTGTATTTGCCTAATTCTTTGACAAAAGACAACTAATAATAATGTTGGCATAAAAGTTACACTTTGTACAGAAATGTTATTGTTTTTCATTACGATAAAATAAGCTTATTTATTAGCTTACCATTTATAGAATGCATAAAGATCACTGCTATCCATTCTGGAACAAAGAATAATTAAATATTATATAATTTCAATGACATTATACTTGTAGATAAATAAGCGGAGAAATTTGATATTAGAGAAAAAAAACATGTCTGTCAAATTAAATAATAAAACTGCTTACCTAATATCTCGACTTACAGACAAACGGATTATTGTACTTCTATCGTTATTTAACAAAAATTTACCAACCCGTACTAATTTCTTTTGACTAATTAATTAAAAATTATACTAAAAGAAAACATCCTATTACACTAGCAATATTACTTTTATATGTATTTTGATAACAAACTTTAAAAATCATTTGAATTTTCTGCAACGTTGTTTAATAGTTAAAAATGAAATTAAAAGAAAAATAAATTTTAATTAACTTTCCAAATTAATATTTTGTTAAATGATTCTATTTGTTTTTTAACTTCACAAATTATTTCGTCTATTTTTATTTCTCTTAGTCTTCTTCTTTATTTTCCCCGCCCCTCGGATCCGCATCCACAAGCATAAATTTAGATCCGAGAGGTGCCAGCGCGTCAAAGCAGAGTACTGAAAGATATCTTCGGGCTAACCCCTGAGGACCAGCCGCTCAAAATCGGTATCAGCAACTCCATTCTCGACCGCCTGCCTAAGCTCTTCAATCGACCAAGCCGTGGCCCGTTCTAATCCACGGTCCGGACTCTGCGATGACTCATCGAAAACAATGTGGTACATCTGCGTAGCCTTATCCATCATACTCGGTCGAAGAGTCCTCCCCCCTTGAGATCCCTCATCTATTCTGTCTAGAACATCCTCGAATGTTCCCAACATATGAAAATTTCTGTCCATGTCCTCTGAACATCTTTTGATCTCAACCTTGGTTTTCGAACCAACAGGTTCAGCTCGCTTATATTGAGAAATAGAAGCCTCAGACTATGGGAAAATCACTGTTTCCGCGATGTAAGACTCTGCTTCATACCTCCTACACGCTTCTCTCCTGCAGACTCTTCTTCCTCCATACAGGAGACATCCACCAACGACTCGCTTCTCTCCAAGTCGGAGATTTCCTCCGTTGAGTTCAAGGAACTTCAACCGATCATGTGCTTCTTCGTCCCCTCAGAGGCTGGAGGAGAATCACGTAGCCGACGTTTCCCGGAATGTTTAGTCAGACTCTGCCCATCGTCCTCTTCGTCTCCTAATCCGACCGGGAGAGACAGAAAATCTCCGTCATAATACTTACTAGATGGACCAAATGAATTAACAACCCTCCTCTGGTGTTGAACCGAAGTTTTCCCGCCGTGTTCTTCTTACTGTTGGAAATCAGCCAATCAGTGTGCCGAATTTCCTCTATGATCATTTTTCCAGTGCTGTCACCTCTGCTGCCATCAGACTTGGCTTCTTGCACCGTGACCCTTGACGATCTCTTTCTGCTGGATTTCCGACCTACAACCGGAGAGAATCCCTCTTCATTAGTAGGGACCTTGCCCTCAGGCCGATCTGGGTCAAAAAGCGCGGACGAAACGAGGTAAGAGGTGGTTGAAGTCTGTAGTGCTCCTTTTTGAAGTTATCAAAAAAGTGGTTTTTTTGGGCTCTTTCCGGATTTATAGTGGTCAGGGTGGTAGAGTCTGAGTCTACGCGTAAACGCTGAAGTGCGGAACGAAATCGGTTCACGGGATCGGAAGTTTTCGTTCTTTAAAGTTTCTAACCTACATGTTGTAGGTTACTGGTACTATTTTAAGATTTTTAATATATTTCAAACAGTGTTCTATTAGTTATTAGTGGTAGAATTCTATATATTAGGTAGCTAAGGTAAGAGTAGTAATAATTAACCTTTTAACGTTTAATTAAGTTTTTATTAGTGTAAGTGTGAAAATTCGTGCACCTTGCCACGTGTTTTTCAACTTTAAAACGGAGTGTTTTTTTGGGAATTCTGAGGTGACAGTTTTTTAGAGTTTAATGTTTCATCTCACCAGTTTAAATTTCAACTAAATTGGTTGAGTGGTTTTAGAGTAATCTGTTATTGAAAGTTTGACCACGTGCTAGCGAAACTTTTTCCTAGGCGTGTTACCGTGATAAACGCTGTGTAATTTTTAAGATAGTGATAAGATATGTTGTAGTTTTAAGTTTGAAGTAAATCGGTCCGTCAGTTATTTAAATATTATTTTTTTAAATTTTATACGCCTAGTGCTTTTTGACGGACTCGTGGCGGATGTATAGGAAATTTTTGCTGTGCAAAATTTCCCCACTATTTCCCTGTGTTTCCTTAGAGTAAGGAAACCCCAGACGAGTTTGGAAGCGACCACAGGGCGGTGTTTTTTACCGTTCTGTGTGACCGACCAGCTCGAGTAAAGGAGCAGGTGAGATGGAGGCCGTCCAAAGTACAGTTACGGCGTCATGCTGACAACGTGGCAGCTGTGGCTGTGCTTCGAATACTGGAAGAGAAACCGGAGGAGCTGTCGACTGTAGTCGAAGAGGAATGCCGAAGAGCAATGCCACGGTACTGTGGTCCCCGGCGAATGGCATACTGGTGGAATGAAGAACTCTCCACCTTGCGGTCGCAAGCTACGGCGGCGAGGAGGAGGGTGCAACGGATTCAACGGAGAAACCCAGTGCTAGCTGATGAGATGAGGGAGGAACTTTGTGAAACAAGGAGAAGGTTGAGTAATGCTGTGAAGCAGGCAAAGAGAGATGCCTGGAGCCGATTGGTTAAGGACATGGACACATGGACCCTTGGGGACGCGCCTACCAGATCGTGATGAAGAAGTTTGGCAGGCGTCTCCCCGTGCTATCAGAGAGCCAGACACGAGAAGCGATTGAGAGACTTTTCCCGCTGGAGGAGGAAGAATGGGAAAGGATCGCCTGCGTGCACGAGCAGCGTTTCAGCCTGGATGAGTTGAAATGGGCGGCGGCCAAAATCAATCCAAAGAAGAGCCCGGGTACGGATAGGGTCCCAGGAGCTATGGTGAAAATGTTAGTTGAAAGGCATCCCTTGATGGTCCTGGGTGCTTTCAAAGAGGCGCTGAAGAAATTTAGCTTTCTGGAGGTGTGGAAGGAGGCCCGGTTGGTCCTCCTTCTGAAGCCAAGTCATACTCTCCAGGAGAGGCCGGCGTACAGACCCCTGTGTGTTTATTAAACACGATGGGGAAGCTGTATGAACAGCTGCTGGCGGAAAGACTGATGGAGGAGGTGGCGAACGCAGGGGGTCTTTCCCCGATTCAGTTTGGTTTTCTCAAGGGAAGGTCGACGCTCGATGCCATTCGGATAGTTGTGGACTGGCCAACGAGTGTGAGGAGGTACCTGGAGAACTAGGAGGATCTGAACTCCTGATCTGAACCTGGAGGAACTAGGAGGAGGTGGTCCTCCTCGATATCAAAAATGCTTTTAATAGCATTCCCTGGCGTGTAGTGATGCAATCGCTGAGGAGGAAAGGCCTCAGCGAATATCTGATATCTATCATCAACGAGTACTTACACGAGAGGAGGGTACTTGTTGACACGGAAGAAGCCAAGGAGGTCTTCAACATGTGGGCGGGTGTTCCACAGGGTCCTTGGGCCGTACCTGTGGAACATTGCGTATGATGAAATATTGAGGTTGAACTATCCGGATGGGGTCCAGGCGGTGGCCTATGCGGATCATCTGGCTCTCCTGATAGCAGGTGCCACGGAGGATAATGTAGAGGACAGGGCAGTGGAGGCTGTGAGAATTGCTGCAGGATGGCTGCAACAAAATGGTCTGAGCCTGGCGCCAGAGAAGACGACGATGGTGGCCATGGTAGAGAGACGACGAGTGAGAGAGTTGAGCATCCTGGCTCAGGGAGTCCGTATACATGCGTCGAGGAAGGTAAAATACCTCGGCGTATGGCTGTGTCAAAACGGTCTCTACACGGAACACATAATTGAAGCTACGGCGAAAGCCAGCAGGGTGTTGGACTCTCTCGCTAAAGTAATGTCAAACAAGATGGGTCCCAGAGAAAAGAAGAGAAGGCTTCTGGCGGCGGTGGCTACGTCGATCCTGCTGTATGCGGCGCCGATTTGGGCGTCGGCGCTGGAAACAGGAAGATCCAGGAAGAAGATGGAGGCCTTCCAGAGAAGAGCGGCGCTGAGGGTGGCCTCGGCCTATCTATACTATTCAATAAAGAAAGGGGAAAAGGGAATTTCCCTTTTCCCTCTGGGAATTTCCCTTTTACTTTACATTAAAAAATGGGAATGTACCACCTTTTTCCCCTCTGGTAATTTTGTTCGGTAGCATATTTAGGAAAATCAACGAAACTATTCAATTTCTTAATTTTAAACATTATCAAAACGTCTCAACGCTAGTTCCTGTCTGTTGTTTATGATTATTTTTTTATAGCCTTCAGCGAAAGAATATTTATTTTACGCTTATGTCCTAGAACTCTGTATACAACATTCCAAGGATCCTTATTTACATGCTCTGTAACAAAAGAACTCCATCAATCCCTTTTTGATGTTCTGACCGAATAAAAATACTCAGATCTTTGCCTTCGATAGTCACCTACCAAAACCGCTTGCCGTTTAGGATGACTCTTCCATTGAACAGTTCTTCTGAGACGGTTCACAAACTGTTTCAACAAAGACAACCGTCTATAGTTCACCGAGGGGAAATTCTCTCTCAACCCGAACTACGGGGAATTGAATTCTCAGCGGCATCGATGAAAGATATAGAAAGTTTTTTTACCGGGTCTTTCAATTGAATATCATCCACACTTCAGTCTAAGACATGAAGTCTAGCAGAGAAACTATTAAAACATTTAGGCCATTCAGCCTTCCTGTGAAGAAAATGTTCCTGAACACAATATATCTATAAGCACCTCGCAACTCCCTAACCAACTCAAAAGATAATTAATCGACGGTCACTAGAACAATCATCAACAACAGACCAAGTATCAACCATACCAACAGTTATATCAATATTCGTTCCGGCAAATAATCTCCTTCCATCCACCGTTCCGATATATGTTGGTAACTCACCGAAAACATTAACGACCATTATCGATACTGCACAACAAAGCCTTCAACTAATTTACCGCTATCATCTGTGGCTTCACTACTCTAAAGGAGTGACTTGTACTATAGAAGAGTTATCAACTAGAGCAAGAATTCTATCCCGCATTTCTAAATGTTCCTCAATGGGATCTCTATATTGAAAATACTAGCAACATAGAATTCAAGACCATCACTAACAAGTTTAACAGGGGCTTGAAGAGTATCAGAAACATGCCTCAAAAAGGCACAATCCAAAGTCTTCCTACACAGTACTGCGAACATACTGTTACTTCCAGTGTGCATGTTGCATAATTACATCGAGGGACCTCCTTTTAACAATTTCATCTAATTCGAGTTGAGCAATGTAAGCCCCTTCAGAATTTGTTTGTCCAACCTTAACCGTGCAATGAATTAAAATACATCTCAACAGCTCTCAAATAACAACCACAGCGTTTACAATCGACCGAATGCTTGCAATCCTTGCGCAGTCTTCTTCACCTTACACAAGTGGAGCCTCAAATTTTTTAGGACACTTCACGGTTGTGACCGTCGTCACCACAATGCGTACAAAGTGAAGAATATTCACAGAATTTAGTACTATGACCAAATCTATAACACTTAAAACATCTCTGAACATCAATGTACTTGTGATCCATCTTGTCCTCCAACCTTTTACTAACGACAGATTCTGAAATAGCTGAGTGTTTTATTGCCATCCGCTACGACAACCAGAACTTTCTTACTGTGCTTTATGTTCCTAATTCTCAAATTTGACCTCTTGTCCTGAAGGGCAACCTGAAATGTCTCTCTGGTTTCTTTCATTGTTCCTTTGGAGCCCTTCGTGTTTAGGGAGATTGCTTGCGGACTTAGCTTGCCTCCCGCTTGCCTTTAAGTACCTCGGCGTAGCATTTCCGGTCCCGGTACTGGGATGAAAATTGCACCTTTAACTATAACCTCCCTTACTTCAGTCGGCATAGAGAAAAGGACGTCAAATCCATTCGCCAAAGCGCCCTAAACTCATTAAGCCTCGGGATCACTCGTCTTCGAACCGCTGCAGAGGCGCTACAAGGGCCTTCAAGAAACCCCCAACAACGGCTCAAATTGTGTTACTAGAAGGAAAAAACTACCAGCTCGGTCCCCAGCCTTAACGAAATCACTAATTAGACTAATATTTGGTACCCGGGTGGACGTACCTGCCTGAATAGCTTGGTCTTCGTCGGAGAAGGAGAAGACGGAAACATCCTTCACTTCCCTCCCGATAACGTCTTCATTTCTAACGCGCCTGGGTGTTCTCTAAGACTCTCCAGAATCTATAACCGACATCTTCGCCGATGCTTTACTAAGTAAATAAAGTAAGCTAAGTTAATCTATGCGCTTTTTCGCTAATATCTACTACTTTTTCAGGCAACCCCACACGTGTTGGCAACTCCCCGCAGAGATATACGGGCAGCCGAAGGTCTGATTGTCCTCCCGTCACTCTACGCATCTCTTAGTTGCTGCTGGATTGTTTACGCAAGTGAGAGCAATAACGAAAACACAGATAACGGTCCCCGCTCTAAAAAGGGTTCAAGCAGGACTAAGGCGTACCCTACCTGGACGAATCCTTGCTTGTTACAGACCGCAAGCAGTCATTGCCGCTTCTTCGCTATGTTCATTGTAGAACAAAAACTCGATCGCTTTACAAGGTTTTCTATGAAGCACGTCTAAATCAAACACCAAGAAGGATCTCAGCGAAAACGGACAAAATAATGAGTGCTCTACGTTTTTATTAATAGTGGTTTGCATAATAATGTGCATATTTATTATTATTTATAATAATATATTATTTATGAGACGACGTTATGTTTTTCAAATAAGACGTGTAATAACTTCATAAAAAGGTTGACGTTCATAAAAGTATGGCTTGCCAGTAAATAAATTAGTTAAATTGTACTCGTAAAAAGAATTATATTACTTTTTGGGTAAAACATGTTCGGCTGTATGTTTTTGCCAAGGAACAGCCTACGTTGTATCGGTTATTGTATTCATAAATGAAATAAATTTACTAACAGGATGACATACAGCATTTATTTTGTTCCTTGATTACCTAAAAAATATTTCAGAAATAAATAACCGATATTTTCTCTATATATAAAAAAAAGTTCTCGAAAAAATGATCGATGTTGACAGGAATTAATAACTGTTAAAATAACTTATGGCTAAGTCGGTATTATTTTCTCATTTGTCAAATTGATTCATTTATAAAAAGAAAAAAAAAAATATAACATCTTAAAAATGATTATCAAACTGAACATTGTGAATTTAATTTACGAACAAACCGTATGAAGCATTAGGGACCGACGATAAAGAGTAGATCATGTATAAAAGTGAAGCCCTGTTACAGAAAGAAATAGTAAGTGTGCATTCTGTTCCTGCTACTTTTTAATCTGTACAAAGAAAAAAATACAGAAATGGAAGATTAAAGGTGAAAGGTAGTAACTGTCCAAGGAGAAAAGCTAAATACATTGAGATTCCCTAACGACACTACTCTTTGAACAGAAACCAAAACCGGTTGAAATAAATAGCAAAGGGTATATATTCACTGGTACGGGAAAAAATCAATTTTAAAAAAAAACAACAGTAAACACCGATAAGGAAGTGTAATTAAAAAGGTAGTAATAATAAAGAATTAAATACTAGTTCAAGGAAACATAATATAATTTTGTATCGCTAGAATTTTTAAATCGGGCATTAAAATTAAACGGATGAGTGAAGTACTGAAGTGATTGAAAGCAGACTAGAATCCCAGAAGAAGGAGGCTTTTAGGAAAAAAGCCAGTGTGAAATCAAAAGAGATCTCAGAATTAGAAAGACATTTTTAAATAAATTTGTGGATTGTATTGAAACACGAATGACAGGTAAAAATGAAAACGTGAAAAGAATACTTTGAAATGCGATGTCAAATGAAAATTATGACAATTAGGATACGTATTTGATGATAACATGGTTATAGAATATAAATACTTACATTACGAATTCAACATCACCATATTTTAGTACCTCTGAAACCCTAAAACAGAAATATTCCAAGATAAAAATGATATTAATATTCAGTTTTGTCTCTTTACTTCCTAATGATTCCGCAGTACCTGAAACATCTGGAGTCTTTGAAAATGAAGGCTGTAAAATAAAAGTGAATTAATAATCGTAATAAACATAAACAATATAATGAACTTTCACATTTGATGCTGTCTACTGAAAAAAAAAAAAAACAAAATAAAACAATGAATTGCATAAATTTCTCGGCTAAGCCGGTCAAGTTACTCGATTCGTTTTTGAATTATAGCTGTTATAAAGCGATAACCAAAATGTTTAATATTAGTATATTAGCATCAAAATTTTGAAAAAATGTTTTTGGCTTTTGAAAATGTGAGGCTCCATGCATCAGGAAGCATTTCTTATGATTAAATTATTCCTTAAAATTGATTTTAAATAAATTATAAATTATTAAACATTTGGGAGTTGCCCAACACGAGAGAGGTATTGTAACTATTATTTAACAAAATACGTTTTGAGCATTAAAAATTTTAAATCGTATAAACATGTTTCTTTTGAATTTTGTGGATTCCCATACTCAAGGGTAAGTGTTCGGGTAAAATTAATTTTTTAGAAAATAATTCGTAATTGGTGATAATAATGTAGAAAAAAATTAATTGTTAAAAAAGTAAAAAGAAACAACCATAATTCTAAATGAACAAATTTTTAATTTTCTAGGAAGGGGGTTAAAATTTTGGCTGATCTTTTTTTTTTTCAAGAAAAACTAAAGAGTAAGGGCTATAACAAAATTAAGATTTTTAAATTTTAAATGCAACGGTTAACTTTCGAGACCGATTTTAATTTAAAATAAATTTAAGAAAGTTACCTTTCATTAGAAACAGGATCTCCAATCCCGAAAATGCAACGAAATTACAAAAAAAAAAAATACCTTTGAAAAAATCTAAATATCAGGCACTACAATGTTTTTACGCCTGCGAATGCTTAAATTTAAATTTAAAAACGGAAGGCTTAAAAATTAGAAAGAAGAATAATTCAGAAAATTCTAGGCCCGGCTTATGAAAACGGAAATTATAGACAGACATAACGAAGAAATTTACAGAAAATTTAATAACAATAAAAAAACAAAGATTATTTTTCTTTGCAGATTTTTTTAGAATGACCAACAGTCGTCTTACAAAACAAATATTTAATTATTTTTATAAAAAAACGGAAAATTATTTGGGTGAAACAGCCTAAAATCGACATAAAATACCAAAACATCTCAGAAAATTATATATCAGACAAAAAAGTTTATAGAGAGGAAATTGAATAAATACTGGGTTTTCATGAAAAAAAGGAAAAAAGATAACGGTGCTCAAGAAAATGTGAAAAAAGAGAACAACAGGAATGAGAGAAATACTGGGCAAAGAGAAAACTGCAAAGAAGGTAAAGATTAGAAGGTGGTCTTTCGGAGACACCAAAACCAAAAAGAAAAAAAGAATGTCTCTTATAGACCGATTTTATTTTTTATTTTTTCCTATCGCTATATGTACTTTCCTGTACTAGCAAAAGTTGCTAGTAACATATATCCCTCTAAATGGCAAAGTAAAAAAATATTGAAACACATATATTTTTGGTGAATTACCATCAACATAGAAACAACAAAACACTTTATACTGAAGCATGCTTTAAATAAAACTCATTGAAACTCAAATTAAAACAGACAACAAATTTTAAATACGAAAACTGAAGTCATATAGGAACAATCTAAATATCAAATTTAATAAGAAATATTTTTGTGAAAACATAACTCTGATTAATATCATATAACAAAAATCATGTACTAGGAAGCAGTATTAAATATACAGAGTTAATGGCTGATTGCAGTGTTTGCATATGGCTGATTGCAATATTTGCGTATTGAAATACCCAGTATTTGCAAAAGATAAAAATTAACTAAGAATTATTGACTGAATGACCTGAGATCCTGTTTTAACATGACTTTTTGAGTTTGTGATGAATCTACAGCCAAACAGATATTCCAATTTTAATAAAATTTTTCAGTAAGGCTCTTTGCTATTAGGTAAAAGATGTTCATCATGAGTCTTTAGAAGATTTTCCATTTCAAAATGGTGGCTGGTGTTTTTCTCAGATAGCATGTGATGTAGTGATTTAATCAAGATGAAGTTTTCTTCACCAGAAGAAAATAAAAAATACATAGTGAGTTGTAGCCATAATTTTAGTTATATATAGATTATATCAATACTTGCTATGAAGTAAATAAATATTTTTTATGCCGATCACAAAACTCATCGTAACTGAAGTTGCATGCAGAAAAAAAATGATACAAATACTTCAGCGATGCAAATATTTTTAATTTGATCGAGAAAGCTTTTGAGCTATAGACAATTCAGCTGCGACAAAGCTTGGAACTCCCAGATTATATTTTATATTTCTTTTATGGTAGATTGTAATTTAACAAAGATCGATTCAAATATCAATATTTCATATTTTTATTAATTATGGGGACCAGAAAAATAGGCCTTTAGAGGTCAAATATTTTAATTGTTTCTGAAGTTGACTACACTTAAAAGCAGAATAGTCCACACATCAGCATTCGATACGCTATAATTATAATTGTAATCGTACGCTAAAATATTCACAGACAGTCTTAGAAATTGAATGGTTAATATTTCAATTTATTATCATTAGGTAAAGCAGTTTCTACAGAAAAGTAAACTTAGTTTATAAAAATTAACACCATAGAGATTGGAAATAAAAGATTACTAAAAACTACTAATTATTAAACCTATATTATTAAATTATAGTAGGTAGATACCTGTGATTATACGGTAGTCTTGAAAACATATTTTTAGAGCTGTAAAATGAGATAAATAATATTAAAATGAATCGTAATAAATAAAATGTGACATTTTTTAATATTTTTTATTGACAAAATTAATTTACAACTGTATAGGAAGCTGAAGTTGGAGTATCTGAGACAAAATGTGGTTGGTTGTGAAAGAAACATATTGATAATCAACAATCCAGTCACTTAACTGTGACCGTAATAAAAAAATATATGCAGTGCTAAAATAAAGTAATTATGCAAATCATATAATTCTAGTGATATTTTGTGGTATAGAAATTATTATTCTTGGAAAAACAATATATTATTCTGCTAGAAATAGAATGTAATAGTTATTGAACATCAATCTACAATAATTTTTTTCATTTTTTATGACCGCATATGATCACTTTAGTCAGTCCATTATCCAAATTTCTTCGAAGGACTGTTCGAGCCTTGCGGTCCTCCCACTACTTTTTCATACATTCCAATCTTCATGTCTTCTGGTGTTGAAAAGGTTTGTGTTGTGAATATCTTTCTTGAGAGTGTGAAGCGATTGTTTTTGTACTTTATTTTTTTTGTGTAATTTTTTCTTGGCTGTGGTGTCTTCTGGTGTAAGGCCAATTTCCTTGAGATCCTCTCCTATTTATCTGATCCACCTGCATCCTGTCTTGGTTTTTTCGAGTCGAGATTGGACTACACCGGCTGTTTCAGAAATCTTAAATCTTCATTTTAGACATCCTAGTCGCCTCTTATGTATGATATCTGTATTGGTTCTAACTCTGCACACGATGTTGTTGGGCACGATCAACCAATGCCCATTTTTCTGGTACTTTTTGTTGATGCAGTTTCTTCCAGTTCTTCTTTCAATTTTCTGGAATCTGTCAGTCTTTGATTGTTCATTCAGATGTTAGTGTTTCTGCTGCATATGTGTCTTTTAGTTTTATAATTGTGTTGTAGTGTCTTATTTTTGCATTTATGGATAGACATATTTTACTGTAGGTGTATCAGGTTAATTTTTGTGCATCAGCTAGTATGTTTGTTGTGGTTTGGATTGAGGTTTTTTCGTTTACCTTGTTTGTTATTATTTCTCCAAGGTATTTAAATCGAGTTATCATTTTGACTTTATATTTACTTATGTTTATTCTTTTAAAATTTTGGTTTTTGTGGCACAATTTCTGTCTTTGTGAATGATATTTTGAGGCCAGTTTTATTTGCAGTATTTTGTAGTTTTAATAACTGTGTTTTAGCTTTGTCTATGTCATTTGCTAGCACTGCCAAGTCACTGACAAAACCAAGGCAGTTGGTTTTGAATTTTGGGCTATTTTTATTTTTAGAGGGCATTTTTTGAGCCATTCCCTCATTTCAATTTCCAGAGTGCAGTTAAGTAGTAGCGGTAAGAGTTCATTCCTTGGCACCGTCCTGCATTGATCTCAAATGTTTCCGAGAGTTTGCCTCTGAATTTCAGTTTTGACTTGTTTGTGTGTTTTGAGTGTTTGTGTGGAACAGTTTTATCATGTTTAGTAATTTTGGATGTAGTCTGAGGTGTTTCAGAATTTTTATAGGGATTCTTTGTGGCTTCCTTGAAGTCCACAATTTTTATCACCATGTCTCCGCTTATTTTACTGTTTTAATCTATTATTAACTTGAGAGTCATGATCTGGTGTTGTTTTTTGAAAATTTTTTGGTAGTTTCTTGACTGTGTTTTGCTGAATTCTTGTTTTATAGATTTAAGTGTGTCCTTATGGTGTTGTCTTCTTATTTTCCTTAGGCTAGGAGTGGTTATTTTTCTTTGTTTTACTAGGTTTTGGAAGCATGTTTCTGATTTTTTGGATTGGTGAAATAGAAATGCTTGATATCTCTTCTCCACCGTTTCGTAGCACTTGTTGTTCCACCTCTGATACTTTTTATGTGGTTTTATTGAGGCCAAATCTTCTGCGATTTGTTTAAGGTTGTAACCTTACTAATATTTAAAATTAAATACTTTAAATTCCTCTGTCAGTAAGCTTTTAAGTAATACTTTTTAAAATTAAACACACTTGTGTTTGGTGCATCTTTGTTTACCTTGTTAAAATAATATATTTTCAAATTATTTTTATTAATCTCTTCCATAAAGTCTAATCATCTTACACTTTATTTTTTATTTAGAAGGTTCAGATATTTAATTTACTGTTTATTATTTATTAGTACTACTATGTACTTTAATGAACAACATTAATTATTTTTTTTGTAAAGTCTAAAAAAAATAAATATCAAACTATTAATCACTTACTACTGATTTATAAAAGTATTCAACTTCCAGTCTACTTTGTATGCATCTGGCTTACATCGAACATTACAATGGATATCATAGATCTATAGAAGTGTGCGCATGTGTTTTGATGTCATACACATGCATACATGCATACACACATACACACATACACACACATGCTTATCCAATATGAGAACACTTTAATAAATTATAAATTGTACTTACAGATTTATGGATTTATCTGTAGGTTGTTCTGAAATTCTGAAATTATAATAGTTTTTTAAAAGCATTCAATTTATTTATTTAATAGAATGAAACTTTTTGCTTAATTTAAAAATAAATATATAAATAATTATTGAAACGGATGTATAAACAATAATTTTGTTATATACATAACAGACTTTATCTGTACACAAAAAATTGATTAAATTTGAAAACAACTTACAATCTATTTAATCATGGCTAGGCCTGACTAAAATGCAGTATAAAATACTTTTATTTAGTTTCTCTAAGACACACAAACCAATCAATCGGTTTATTATTCATTGATGAAATTAGTGAAATAGGGTAAATAAGAAAATCACTTTTATTGTTAAAAAAAGATAAATTATTTTTTAAAATGCGTAATTATTATCATTATAAGAAATCAATTATCATACATCACTATCAAATGGCAATTCAACATTTATACTACAAACTTCTGAAGCGTTAACCAGAACAAATTTTTAAATTTAACCAGTAACTCACTGAAGGGTGACTGAAAATAGTTGGAAATAAATTATAAAAAATGAATTATTTATATAAAATCTGGTTCGGTTTATCATTTCAGAAATTTATGTCTTTAAATAATCTTCATTGTCAAGCCTTATGGACAAAACCATAGTAAATAGTAACTCAGAAATATCTACAGTTTCTAAAGAATGTCTGACCAAAATATTGACTTTAATATGCCTTTTTCACGTGCAATACTGTAAGCTAGAACTCCCATATTCACTCCTTTGAAGGGTATTAAAAGTCTGACTGATCAGTTACTATAGTGTATTTTATGTTAACGTTTAGATTGAATGGTGTCAGCTATCTATATATTCTGGTGAGGCTTTGGCACTTTTTCATGTTATTTTTTTCTTTAAATGTATATGAAACATCCACAACCTATGATTAGCTATGATAAAAAAATAATTACGTGTTCAAAATTATAAATGCTTTCTATATTTATTGTTCCAAAGGCAAGAAGCAATACCAGTGAACAGAAAATGTATAAGGATTTTACCTGAGCAGACTGCTACTTTAATACCAACATTCCAGAACAAATAACAAGTAATTCCCATCATTTTTTCATGTAAAATTCTGTCCAATATCTTCCACTAATCGATAGAGCAAGTTTACAAACTAAATCCAACACCAGTAAAGTGCTGAATTAACGCCTGAAATGAAAACAGCATCTACTTGATTATAATTTTTAAATTTGTACATCCTCCTAAAGATTTTGTTACCTACTTCTTTAGTTTGCCGTTTAAGGAACTAAAGATCAGACAACAATTAAATGTAGCGCCTGCATTATGAAAAGTCTTTATTGCTGAGAAAGCATTCCAGAATATTTCTCTCCAATACTTCATCAGGACATTATCTGATGTGTTGCAAGGAGATTCCAGGCATTAAGCATCTACGGCGATAACATATAAAATTTATTAATTACAACCAAAATTTCAAGCATATAAGCACATTCAGTACGCTTCCATGGATATTTCTTATATCGAGCTAAATGCCCAATAACATCACCACATTTACCCTCTCCATTCTATTAAATTCACCTATATATATCTTTGAAATAATTTTAATGCAGGAAAGAGATTTTCGTAAAATCTGTCCAATAAGTCATCACATATTCTGTATTAAATCTGTATAATGTTGTCGTTATTTATGTTAAACGGAATGGAATTCAATTGAATCAAAAATAAAAAATTTTACGATAGAGAAATCAAGTTATGGGAAAAATTCCTTATCTCAAAGCTACTCTGATATGTTAACCAAATCTAAATATTTTCCATTACTACGCATGAGAAATATATCTCCCTGAACTACATGGTGTGACCTTTGGCAGAGGGCACTATCCTGCCACCACAGATTCATAGAAGCGATAAATATTTATATAATAAAATGTAAGGGGAAAAATAAAAATAACATTTTTATCTAATTTCAATATAAAAACGATCTTCGTTAGGCCAAAATTACAACAAAAAAAATCTGTTACGTTTGTTGAGACTGAGTTATTTAAATTACTTATTTAATTTTTTATATTCTTTTTAATGTTCACTTTTTTGTTGCTGCTGTTTACATTTTTTTCTGCTGTTTCATTTTTATTTAATATAGGACTTTTAAATTTAAAAGACTTCAGCTTCGTTCGGCTCTTAACACTTCACTCGGATCGTTTCGGATGCACTCGGCTCCTGACGAATCAGCGGCCTCACGAAAATTATACAAGCAAGCTCTACACTATATTAGTCCAGTCCTTAAAGAAACGATTTCAGCCCGCTATAGGCTGAAAGGGAGCGCGTCTCGGAAGACAGGCTTATTAGCACATCGTTCCGCCGGATCCGTACCGCTAAAAACCTCCGTTGGATTGGAACGCAATCCAAACGAATCAACGCCATCTCCTATTAATAACCCAACCCACCAGTATAATAGAATCACCCAGCAGCAAAGGAGGCAAGTCCGCATACTGCGAAAAGTAGGAGGGCATTAAACCCTCCGACATCCTTGCGTTCCGTTCCGTTACATTAGTTCAGTCCTACGCTAGTTATACGCTCAGCATCAGTTCAGTTTCAGTTCTATTCCAGTCATTTTACTTACAGAAATATTACAATTACAATGAAACAGTTATAATTAAAATTATATTTCAATCACATTCAAACAATTAATAATATACAAATACAATATACTTCAATCACAATAAAATATTTATAACAACAAGAAATCATGATTTAAATTATTAAATGAATCATCGCCAATTTTCAACAACGTTAAACGTTTGATTTATTTCAGATGTAATTTTGCAAAATCGATGGTACAGTGATGTATTATAAAAATAAATGCTTTGGTAAATGTAGGGGTGCTAGAGTACCATTTCAGTTTCAAAAGATATTTCTAATGATGGTACTGAAAATTTTAAGCTTTGTTAAAACAAAATTTCAAATAAATAAATTAAAAAGAATTCATTAAATGATGAATGCCATCCTAATAAATAGTTTTTGTTATATGGGAAAATACGTTTCTCACAACTTTTGTAGTGATATGAAAAGGAAGAGACAAATTCATAGACTCCGTATAAAGCAACTAAAATGAAATACCGATGTACTATTTTGCCGCAATATCAAAACATGAATATCCAGCGGCAACCTTCGAGCACATCTCAATCACACGAAGCAAAAACCAGATCTTTACCTGGTAAAATAATGGGGATGTACTTTGGGATTCTTTTTGGCGATGGATACTAGATCAAAGAACAATCATCACTAAGTATTACGCCATTGTCTTACAAGATGAAGGGAAGCCTGGAAGGTCTTGTTCCAAGAGGATAAAGTTCATCATTACATTTCTGCTTTAACTTGGATGTACTGTAACAGCTCAAGTAGCATGTGCTACCCGCCCGCTGCACGGCGTAGAGATCGTTCTATCAAGTTATCATCGACTTAATCGTTTTCCATCAAGTTTGGTCGACTTAAGGAATTATCAAAAGTGAAGAAATTCGATTCTAATAAGAAGCTATCGAAATGTATAATGTATGTCGATTTTGTCACTTCTGAGAAAAAAAAGAAAGTTTCACTTCCTGAGAACTGGAATGTATGAATCGCAATAGTGGGAGATCGCATAGAAATTAGTAAGCAAATTATTTGAGTGTATTCCATAAATGAAATTCTTGTTGCTATTTCAACCTCTTCGTTCATCATGATGTTAAGAATATAATAAAACTTACGTTTCAGTAATATCGATCGCTGATACTATTGAATCTGCCTCGCTGAAAGAAAGTGTAAATTTATTTAAATGTAATTTCAAATTCATTTATAAATAATTTTAAATACATAATTCAAAAACTGTGTAGGTATTTTATGAAATATTAAATTATATTTTCATTAAATGATGGTGCCATACAAGTTTTGTATCCGCTGCTCTTCTGTACAACATAAAATATAGATTTTGAAATAACGAAACTGTTATAGTAAATTTTCTTATGTTTTACATAAATAATTTTAAAGTTTTCGATTTTTAAGCGATTAAAACATGAAAAATTCTTAATATTTCCTTTATTTTTTAATCTTATATTCACGGTCACAAGTATAGTTGCATTTCCATTTCAAAATTAATTAATTAACGAAAGTAAAATACCAGAAATTTCGTTCTCTATATATTGAATATATGTATATATCTGTACCTGTAAAGCAAATTGTCCTGACTCGCTGATCAATCAACGCCGATCAAAAACTACTGAAGATAAATTGATGAAAATTTGTATACATCTTCCTGTTACGGTGTAAGTGTACACTAAAAGGGATTTTATGAAATTCCGAGTTAAAGAGTTTAAATGGAATAACAATGAAGTTACTATTTTTTTTATTTTTTGGTAAGAAGTGAAGATATCGACTTAATTTCTAATGTGTGTAATTTTCTTATAAATACCTAAAAGCCATTTTATAGATTTTTCGAAATTCGACCTTGAAAGCGGTGAGAAAATGTAAAAAAATTTGAACAATCATTGCAAATTTTCTTCATTTCCCATTACGATAAACGGATATTAACTACATTGAGACTGGACTCTTCGAATAAATATTTCCTTTTTTTCCTTTTTCTGTTTAGCCTCTGGAGTCACAGTAAGGTATTACTTTAGAGGATGAAATGTATGAATGTAAATGAAGTTTAGTCTTATACAGTTTCAGGTACACAATTCCTGAGTTGTATGGTTAATTGAATTACAACCGCTAACGAAAAACACCGCTATCCACGATCTAGTACTCAAATCTGTATAAAAGTAAACTGCCTTTTCAGTTAAATATCTAAAAATCATTTTCGGGTTTTTTGAATTTCGATTGTTTAAGTGGTGAACGATGTACGGCGCGGGGCCTGAACGTTACTGGCAGGTGCAGCCAGTAAAAACAAAATAAAAGTAATTAAAAAAAGAGAAACTAAGTACGGTCAGAAAAATAAACTTTTACAGGTACAACAAGTAACTAATTATAACTAATATTTTTAAGATGAAGGCCGAATGTTTTGAAGCCCACATTCTTAGATTACTCAATGTTTCGGGTATAGAACTTTTGCTGTAAAGAAATTACAATACGCTGAATTTTTCGAGAGAAGCGAGTCATAACCGAAAGAAACATATTTTATATACTGTATATACTATAGTACTATAGTATATATACTAAAGTATAAATGGGAAAAAGTTAAGGAAATAAAAGCTGAAATCTGAAAATTTAAATAAAATATTTTTAAACTGCGAAAAGCCGTTTTTTATTTATTAAAAGAATCAAAGGGTTTTCATAACTTACAGAATCTTACGAAGCTGAAGATAAAATATTTAAAGGGAAAATGAATTATTAGTGACCGAGGTTTACGAAGTAGAAAAACGAATAGTCGAACAACGACAGTATAGTAGGACTGAACGATTTGAGAATTTGCGAAGTCCTTAAAATAATAAAAAAAACGGCAAAAACACTACATACTGAAATATATGAACCTGAAGTTAACGCACCACATGGGCTGTGTTTTAAGAGAAATCAAGACCTCCCCCAACATTGACACTTCCTATTTACTGTAATTTCATTACTGATGAAAAATGGTTGATTGAACGCTGAAGATTCAGACAAAAACTGAAAAAAATATATATAAATATTTTAATTCTCCTAAAAACTTACGAACTTCGCATATTTAAGGAAATTTACCTGACGGACCGGTGTACATTAATGAGATCCTCTCGCAGTACTATCGAAACTTTCTCATCGAAGTCAGACTGTTTATTAAAAGGAACAATTGTGAAGATTCCAAATCGGAAAATATTTGCAATAGGAAGGAGAACGGTCCAAGAAATCGGTGGATATCAAATTTAAGGGATTTGGAATCACTCGGAAATGTAGCGACAAATCTGACTGCAAGAGGTTCGTCTGCTGTCAGTTAATGTGATTTTGAACTTTAATGATGTTTGGTATGCTAATCCATAAAATTTTATGATGTTTGGATTTAATTATCTGGGTAATACCGTGGATTCAAATTTTAGGTAAGCACGATATTAAAATTGTTGATAATTTACTCATAAATATTCTTACCAATAATAAGAACCAAAATAAATTGATTTAACGGTTATTGAATTTTAAAAATATGTTTTTTAATAGAAATTGAGATAACTCGTGATATGCGCTTTTATTTTAATTCAGACGGCTTGCACTGTCATAAAAAAATGCTGTCAATTTAATAAATATGATGGGTCATGTATCTTTGTCAAAAATAATCTAAATTTCATATCGTTTCATGTGAATTGTTATTGGAATGTAACGAATTAAGCATTAAAATAAAATTCGATAATTATGGTTGGTTACAACCGATTGTGATTTACATATCGCCTTTCGAAATTGACGGAAACTCATTTCTGGATGGTTTAAATAATTACATCAGCGACTTAACGTGGAATATGAGGTTAATATGGTTGGCGATATTAACATTCATATTAAGTTAACGACCATTTAATTTATGAATATATAAAACTTATGAGCAAAGTTGTGCTACAATAATATATTATGGTTATACGAATTTTAATGAAAAATATGAAGACTCGTGAACAGAAAAATAATTTAGTAAACATTTAGGAAAATAATTTAATTATGAAATATTTTTAAAGCTACTATAACCGATCGCTTTTTCAATCGATTTCCCCACGGTTATGACAGCAATCAAAATACAGAATATAATGTTAAAACACTCAAAGGTAAAGAAAAAACTTAATTTAAGTCTATTACAGCAATTTTTGATTCAAGAAAATTGTGAAAATTTGCGTAGTCGTAAAGACGATTCAGTGGATAATCTATTCGCTATTTTTGTATTCATATTATGAAATTATATTGAACTTTGGAGACGGCCGCTTAGGCTATCCCATAAAAACGACTGTTAGAATCCTGAATTGCATTAGGTTTCATTAACTAAAATATTATTAGGAACAGAATATTTAGTAAAATAAAAAGGAACTTTTCAGTAATATTTTTAAAAACGAATATAAATATTAAAAGAATATTAATCGATACAACAAAAGGAAATTTGAATCTAATAAGGACTTCACTCCGTATTACATCATAATAATAACTGCAACACAGTTGTTGCCATGGTGATCTCTTTCCTAAGCTGAAAGAACGTTCCTAGGTGAACGTTTTAGAGTTTGAAAAGTTATCGATCCAGGAAATTCGACGCTTCAACAAAGGTTCGTCTCCTGAGAGAAACCCAAAAGATACTAACCCGTTGCTTAGCATGCATTTACACGTGGGGGGATTATATCGAAGAGCTGAAAATTTGATTTGCATTTAAAATGCTCCTAAAAGCGGTCTACGTTAAGGTTGTTTTTGCAATCTTCTTTTATACTCAAATATTTTGTAAATTTTGAAGTAAAATGTACCAGCTTAATCAAAACATAATCTATTACAATCTGTAAGAATAAATGTTGTTTGCAGAATATGTTTTCTCTCAGACAAAAAGATTTGTACCGGTATAAATAGTTTATTTTTTCTTATTATTTACGGATTAAGATTTGTAAAGTTCTTAAAAAAGATCTGTTTTGTAATATATTAGTACAGACATACTGAAATGCAGGCCGCATTCAAGAAAACAATGATAAGTAAATAACCGGCAGAGTATTCAATTGCGTTAAAGTCGATCGTATCAGATTGTTCGACAACATTTTATATTCGAATAAATTTTGTTAAAATTCTAAATCAAAATATTCTGATTAAAAAATATATATAATATTCATGAGTGTGATTACGTTCAACAAAAGCCCTATTTTGATAAAGACTTTCTGAAGTTGCAGCTGGAGATGTGAACATAAGTCTATTGTACGCTTGTGCTAATTTTAGGGTTAAATACTTGTATATTGGTATAGAAAAAGAAAAAAATATATGAAAATAAAGAGGTTTTATATGAACTATGTAGAAAAGAAGGCATTTTGCAGACCATAATTCCAGTAAATAGAATCTATTAATTAAATGTTAATTTTTATTACTTACGTATATATTATTCCTCCTCTTATTCTGAAACAAAATATTAGCTTTAATTTAGTATAATATTATTGGAATTCACAATCTTATTTTTTTATTAACTAATATTTTCTTTCTGTTTTCGTTCCGTACACTAATGACTCGGTATTAAATATAGGTTGGAAAAAATAACACAAATGATTATTTTAAGAGAGGTATAAGAATCCTCTGTCTATGACTATTCTAAGCGAAAAGAGGTTCGTGTCAGTAATGTGTCAAAAACATTATTTTATTGATCGCCTTATTTATTTTAAAGATTACGAAGAACTTATGATTTTTAATTACTAAATTTTGACGAATGAGTTTTTCGATAGTTGCATGCGTATCTATAAAATTACGTAACTTGTGTTATCGTATTTTTATGATATTATAACCTGGTGGATCGCATCAGTGTCGCATCATTTGTATAAATTATGAGGCTCAGCTGATAAATTTTCCACAGTAGCTAGCGTGCAGAGTTGATAGCTAAAATCGTCCTCTTCAAAACTGCGATAATGCGTTGAAATCCGTTTACCGGTTTGTTTTCAGTAGCAACTAAATTGGACTCGAGTACGGCCAATAGGTCAACACGGTTAAAACAGTGCGCAGCGATCGAATTTTTAACAGTAGAAAATGTGAATCCTACGAATATTTTACATCGTTTAAAAGCGGTTTACGGTTGTGAAACTGTTGACTGGAGTACTGTGCATAGGTGAGCGTTGAAATTTAGTGAATATGAAACTGGTAGAGCGACAATTGAAGACGCACCTCGCAGCAGACATCCTGTTTCTGTGACTGTGAGAAACATCGAAGGGAGGACGACGATTTGCTTCAAATTGACCGGCGAATCACCCAGCAACACATCTAAAGAACGAGTAAGCCGTATTATCGAATAACTGGGTTACCGTAAAATCTGTGCACGATGGGTACCGCGCAAACTCTCTGATCGCTTTCCACAAGCTGAGGTTTGAACCTACTTCGACGGATATGACTCCGTGCGACTTCCCCTTCTTCAGTCATCACAAGAGGGATGTCAAAGATAATCATTACATCACCGACGATGAGGTAAAGGAAGCTGTGGCCGCTTGGATCCTAGAAAGACCGCCAGAATTTTTCAGTAAAGGAATGCAAAAACTTGTCACACGTTGGGAAACGTGTATCTTTGTAAACAGGGATTACATTGAAAATAAATACAGCATCTTTTAACTAAGATATTGTTCTTTATTCATTTTTTATTTCATTCCGATGCTACGCGTGTGTGCAAAATTTATCAGCAGAGCCTCGTATTACTTAATTCTTTCTATCATTCGTTACTTTAATCCAAAATAATGCGAATTTAGTATTGAAATCCCCAGAACTAAGACTTAAATTTTACAATCTGGGGACGATAACTTCTTATTCTGTCTTCGCCTCTTATTTACTATATGAGGTATCATAGACAAAAAAAAAGGCAATGACGAGTGAGAGACGCTATCTCTCGTACATTTAAACAGTGTACTGTATACGATTGAATGAACCATCCGTGTAGTATGCCAAAGACAAGACACCAGTGACGTAGTTACTTTTAGCCGTAGGTTTACGAATTTTTTGGTACCGATAAGTTACGATGTAAACGAAATTTATTAACTCTAATTCTAATTCTCGTATAAAAGTTATTATGTCCGAGGTAATCGGTAAGGATTTTTCTCCTTTGTCCATCGCATCCATAACCTTTTCTATAAACAATATCGATGTAATAATTATTGTTAATTTTCATTTACCGAAGCAATATTGTTTTGCAATCCTTATATTTCCATTCAAATGAAAGATTCTAACCGATTACAAACTGCACTTTTAAATAATTTCATGTTTAAATAATATATAATATTACTGTACGCACAAAGTTTAATCGCCTGAAGAATATTCTAGCGTCCGCTAGAATAATTTGGATTTATGTTTTAAAATATGCAGCCGAGATGAAAATTAATTTGTAAATTCTAAAGAACCTCACTCAGGTATTGGCTTTTGTTATTTTGATCGCTATTAGGTTTGTCTCTTAATTCATTATTCGCATTGTCGTTTATCTATAAAACGTTAATAAAAATTGATCTATTTATTTGATTATTTAACTGATCTATTTATTGCAAAAGTGCAAGTGAAAAAGAATCCTGCAAAATATTAAACTTGTGACTTAGTTTGAATGCAATTTTTTTTTTCACTTTAAATTATATTTTATATTAAAATCAATGTATGTATGCGGCGGGCTAAAAGATCAGTATCTTTTGTAATAGGCGCGTTTGATATATTCAACTGTATTAATTAATTTATATATAACTAAGTTGATTATATTGATGTTTATGTACAGGAAACCAGAAGCTGTTTTTCTTCGGTCTTTGTGAAAAATAAGAGGATTCTATTGAAATCCATGACGAATCCCGTGCGAGATTTCCTAATTTTCTACTATCGATCGGTTAGCATCTACAAAAGCTGAAATGAAATTTGAAAATATCGGCAAAAAACTAGCTACAAGATCATTTATCTTGTTTACAGCAAGATGGGAATCCTCCTTATTGTGTTCTTAGTAAAAGTTTATCTCGATAAATCATTTCCTGAACGGACAGGGCGTTAAGGAACACCGCGTTCATATTATTTAATGCCTTGAAAATTTTCAACCTGCGAAATTGTTAACCGCATGGTTTCTTCAAATGAAATTGTCCGGAACCATCTCAAACAGTCGATTTTAGAAAATTTGACAAAACTATTAGAAAATGTATAACTCGGCGGTTAAATGTTGCCACGAATTATTAAAAGCAAAATTACAACGCAATGTATAAAACAATAATATTAATTATCACGGAGTTCGGCGGTAAGACGCGACGAAGTCAACGAACTACGTTTATAGTTCTAAACATGACCTGACCTTGCAGTGAAATGAAAACGGGGGAAAAAAATAAATAAGCGGGAAAACATTATATTTCAGTTAAATTAGATTAGTAATAAACAATACTTTCAAAAAATACCTCGAATTTTGTTAGATAACGTACTGGAAATAATAAAATTTAAAAGAAAGTATATTATAGCTTGTTTTAATAGTAAATGCTGTTACGTAAAAGAAAGTACTGAACGTGAAACAATTTGTTTAATTCTCACAACTTCTTTAAAAAAAATTAAAAGTATTCGTTTACTAGAGATATGCTAGTATTATTAAAAGAGGAATAAATGAAACAGAATAAATTCGACTGGTAAAATCGAATTTAACGATAAAAATCGAGGGTTACACTTACAAAGTAAGTATAATAGTTTTATTAAAAAAGAAAAATGATATGGCTGTCAACAAAAAAAAAATTGGCTGTGAAATTCAATTTTTTTGTTGTAAGGCAATAAACTTTAATAATAAATCCATAAGATAACAATCAGTAATTCATAAAAAAATAAAATAATAATCTAACTAAACGCAATGATATCAAAATAATTACACAATGAAATTGTAAACCGTACGGTAAGATTCTCCCAGATATCATTTCTTCCGCTCAAAAAAAAAATTTCTGTAATATAAATAAAACTATTTTTAACAAAACGATACTGATATCAAAAAAGATGACACTACATTTTATTATATCTGTTATTAATTTAGAATTTTCTTTAAATAAAATACACGTTAAATATATGTAATGTACAATAATAGATAATAAAGAATGTTTAAGCGTTCCATATAATAAGGAAAATAAAAAGATTTGTACAAATTTTTCATACCGGCCCGATTTCATTTATACGTAATGCATATCACATTTACAAAAATAATACAATTCTTATGATTTTTCGTTGTTTAATAAATGAAATCGGGCCGGGAAGAGTATTGTTACAATTTTTTTTTCTTTGCTTATTATGTGGAACGCTTAAACATTGTTTATTATCTATTATTGCATATTACATATATTTATCATTTACTTTTTTTTAAGTTCTAAATTAATGTCAGATATAATAAAATGTAGTGTCTTACCTTTTCAGTATCGTTTTGTTAAAAATAGTTTTATTTATATTACAGAAATTTTTATTTTTTGAGCGGAAGGAATGATATCTGCGAGACTAAGGTTTACAATTTCATTGTAATTTTTTTGGATATAAGGAAGGTATCGGTATTTGCTTTGCTTAAATTTTATATATTAATTTCTTTCTTTCTAGTGATGGGGAGACTCACTTTTAGCCCGCCCGTATATTTACGATATTTATTGCAAAAATAATATTTTCTTACATAATTGTATCCGGGATTGCGTTAAGAAGCTTAAGAAGTGTCGGTAATAATATTTCTTCATTTTGACCGCGACGATCCTCAACAATCGTTAATTTAATTCTAAAATAAAAATCAACACAAAGGAAATTATTAAAAACAAATAATTATGTTCAATTTTTTTTCATTAGATAGTAAAATTATAAAAAAAGTTTTCTTATTAACATTTCTTTCTCATCGATACAAATAATGCAATAAGCAAATTTGCTGATATTTTATAAAATTCTAGCGATATGTTTTCTTAGATTTCGTAATATAATAAATCAAAATCATAAGCAATATTTAAAAAAAAAAATACGTTGATAAGAGAAATTAAATATTTGATTATGCATTTGTACTTTTATTATTAATTATAATTAAAATTTGATGAAAAGTTTAATTAAAACAGAAAGAATGATTTTTAACTGAATATAGAAATTTTGAGATTATTCCCAAAATTTGTGTCATCACTGGTTGCAAATAGATCGTCCAATTGTAGCAGTTTTAGGAGAGTTACGTTTCATAATACCCTTTCTGTTCTATTTTTTAATTTGATATGCACTTCTTCCTTCATTTTCTTTCCAGCAACCAAGCAGTTCACTTCTCTACTTCGAGAATTTTTTTTTTTTTTTTTGTCTTCAGTCATTTGACTGGTTTGATGCAGCTCTCCAAGATTCCCTATCTAGTGCTAGTCGTTTCATTTCAGTATACCCTCTGCATCCTACATCCCCAACAATTTGTTTTACATATTCCAAACGTGGCCTGCCTACACAATTTTTTCCTTCTACCTGTTCTTCCAATATTAAAGCGACTATTCCAGGATGCCTTAGTATGTGGCCTATAAGTCTGTCTCTTCTTTTAACTATATTTTTCCAAATGCTTCTTTCTTCATCTATTTGCCGCAATACCTCTTCATTTGTCACTTTATCCACCCATCTGATTTTTAACATTCTCCTATAGCACCGCATTTCAAAAGCTTCTAATCTTTTCTTTTCTTTTCTTTTCTTTTCGAGAATTTAAGGCAAAATAAGTGTTAAAAATTTTTTTTAATTTCTGTTTTCTGTATTTTTTTTTTTTTTTAATATTATAAATTTATAACAAGTAATTGTGAAAACTCAATAGAAATTAAAAGGTAATTAATGAAATTATACAAACAAAAAAAAACAATTAACTAATTTGACTGATAATTAAAAATTAAAGCAGGGTGTTCATAAAGTCTTTCCATGATTACAAAAATTTACTACAAAAAAAAAACTTTTAGAGTTGCAGCTGTGCGGTTTGCGAAAAAAAATTATCAAAGTTTATTTACCACGCCAATAAAGTACAACAGCATATGCGCCTTTTGTCGCTCGTAGAATGCCCAACGGATAATGAATTTCACGCTATGTCTTGGTCAACATTTCTTCGGTAACTCTAGCAACAACTTCAGTTATTCTCCTTCTCAATGTGTCCAGATCAGGTACAGGTATCGCATAGAATCTGTCGGGGTTATATGTTGCGGCATATCCTGGTAAATGTTAGCTGTTATTGATTGCACGATGAAAAAGAATGGACTAATGATTCTGTTGTGCATCCACCGCACCGCACATTCACTGTAAGAGAATCTCTACTTTTTCCCTGGTAAAGTATGGATTTTCTGAACCCCTATTCTTACATTACGCCTGTTTACTTTTTCTGAGGTGTGGAAAGTAGCCTCGTTTGAAAAACATAACGGATGGCCGCCCTGTTTGCGGAAGATCAACTGCACTTCCACTTTCCTTAAAGTTTGCATACGACGCAACGACATTCTTACTATCGGGTGCTAGTCGTCCGTATTCCATTCTAAAATTTCGCTGCACAGTAACGGGTGATTTCGATTCGCGATATACATTGAGTTTTCTCCTGGATTGACGCCATCTTATAAAAAATAGATCACAGTGCCCTCTACTCTTCCTCTACCTGAAACAAATCAATATTAAAAAAAAACGATAATTTTTGCTTTCTTTTGCCATAACCCGCACAGCTATAACTGTAACACATTTTTGTAGTCATGGAAAGATTTTAAGGACATTATATATATAAGTTAAGAGTATGATATTTACTACATATAAGCGTTAATAATGGAATGTGTTCCTAGTAATCATTTGTTTCTAAGAATTATTATTGTATTAGAACCTTGGTCTTTATGTAATATTTCTAGTTAGTCTCTGTAGAACTCACCTCTCTCAAGATAACATTTACGTTTATTAAATAAGCAGTAGCAGGTTACGCTAAATCTTTTAAACTGAGGAATATAGAAATAATTATAATTAAAAGCATATTAACTGTAAATAAATTAAAATAGTTTTTTTAAAGCGTAATTTGTTAAGAAAGAAACTTGTGTGTATATATATATATATATATTAACTATTTTTTTTAATTTTACCTTCATGCCAAAAGGGCTTTTTACACCACATTTTGTATTTTACTGTCTTATTCAGCTTATTTTTAGCTATATTTTTAAGGGGGGTAACAAGTCCTAATTTCCAAGCTAAATTGTTATAGAGATATAAATCAGGATATGCCCTTTCTTAAGTTATGTATATATTTTTGTGAAAAAATAGGCCAATCTTGATATTAGCCATTCATTATTTTTTACGGAAATAACTTTTTGAAAAAGGCAACATTTCAGAGATAGGCCGTTATAAACATATTTTTAAAGAACAAATTTTAGTTTAGTCTTACATATGAAATTTGATTCCTAATATATTTAATTTATAAAAAGATCAGTATGATTTGATAACGCTCTTTAATAAGGGGATTTTTGTGTATTATTTCACACCAGGCTGGAAAGGATTGTATGAAACAAGTCTATACAACAGTGACTAACCGTGGAAATTTTGGTCATTTATTAGGTTTGGCCCAGCGACTTACGGATCTTGGGCCTGTCAAGGAATTCTCCAGTCAAATAAATATCTAATGTGACTGCACTGTTGGGGGCAGTAATTAAGATGTCAATCTATCACCTATTATTGTAGGTGTTAGAATAGCACCGTGGTACATATTGGTCAAATATTTCATTCGCTCTTACCAGACTATCCACCCTCCAGCATATTTTATATTTTAACATAGTAGAGATTTTAAGTTTGCCAAAATAAAATTAAAACTGACTAATATTATAATGAGTTTTAAGTCTCCAGAAACAGAATCCAGGTTGTCATTAGGTACCCAGAGAATATGTAGCGAGAGAAATGCAAGTTAACTGATAATCCATAACAACGGACTCAGCTGTCTGAACTTCAGCGTACATTAAGTAGTTTTGATGAAACTGGACTAAAATGAGAACTGTAGCCTCATTACATAATATCGACAGCTTTTCAGAACAATGAAATGTTAATGTGAGCTGTTTCACATGCTCATCCGTATGCACTAAATACGTATAAAACTGCTCTATATTTTGATTTGACTTGTATTTTTTGCACATAATATTTTGTGGTCCTGTAGCGCATAATGTCTGATCGACTTATGCCCGTTTCCGTATAAATTACTGAGTTTACTTACAACTTTAATTAGCATTTTTTGTGACTTTTTCACCACGTGCTCGTAGGACAGCTTCCGGCGGCCATTTTATGTCCAAAGTTAGAGTCCAAGAGTGGCTACCTCTGCAAAGAGCTTGTTAAAAGACATGTGTTGGCAGTGCTACCAACTGTCTTTTAATTAAATTCCAGTGAATCGTACGATTGAATTGTGAACTATACTTAATTTAATTTTTTATTTTAATTTTATATTCTATTATTTAAAGTTACGTATTTTATAAGTGAATATTTTTTAGCATGCCCCTAGGGGCATAGGACTGAATTACATGAGTAAAAAATTTTCGAAAATTTTTATAAGTCTACGATTCGTTCGTGAACGATATTGGACTTAGTGAAATTTTAAGGATTAAATAGTAAAATCTTGTTTTCCTTATATCTTCGGACCTTGCCCCCAAGCCCAAAACCGTTTGGGCACTGGGCCAGACCCCCCAATTTTTTTTTTGTATCCCCGAGAAAATCCCAAAATTTTACTCCTCTCCCTAGAAATTCTTTCTTTGGGTCCGGTGTGCCTACGGCCTGGTCAGTTTTTACAACGGAGTTTTCTAAGCCGAGTTACAGGTATTTTTTTTTTTTTTTTTAATGAATGCCCCTGAAGCCAGGAAAAGGCGTGCAGCTCTCCAATTAAGAGTCCGGAGGATGAAGAAGTGGAAATGGCGCTGATCCCTACTCACCAGGATCTGCTGGCCTTGCGAGAAGAAATGGATAAGCTGTTGGTGTTGATTCAGGAGACCGTCACCACGAAACGGGAAATTAAGGAGTCTGTATGGGTCCTTGATAAACGTGTGGACGTGGTGATGAGACTGGCAGAAGAGTGGACGCCTCGGGATACGGTGGAGGTGGCCACCCAGGCTACGAGGCCCAGCACATCAGCGACGGCGGCGGAAATTAAACACCAGCTGGAGACTGGAGTGGAGAAGTCACAACTCGCTCATATTTTACTTAATAAGAAAGTTATAGCGATATTTTTTTTTCGAAAAATCTCTCCCATTTCCATGCTCCGATCTTGCCCGTTAACGTACTTGATCGAGATTTTGGTAGTTATATTTTATGTATCAATTTTAAAGTGATTGGCGCAAAATTACGGCAGTTATCGTTTCCATAAGAAAGTGAAATTTAAATATATATAAACTTTTGAACTGACGGTGGTTTTGGGGTTTGGGGGATGTGAAACGCGAAGATAAGTTGAAATTTTTCGGAAGTCGAATCATGGTACCCATTATAATAGGTAGCTTTATTATGAATCTACCTAAATACTAATCTTTTGTAAATTACAGAATGTACAAATTGATTAAATAACAAATGATATAATATTTGTAAACCTAAGGAGTTTTTAAGGTCTATATATTAGAAAAATAAATGGTATCGGTACTTACAAATCACTCTTATAATATTTACTGCAAAACAAACAAAATATATAAAAACAAATACCTTACAAAAATAAATACATAAAATAATTTGATCCAAACCTCAATAATAATGAATAACGTAAAAAATCTAACAGATCAATAACTATGCGTACGTCTACAATTAATATTTTCTGAAAATCCTCTTGTTTAATTTCACTCTTTTTTTTAAATAAAAAACTGATGTACTTATGTTCACACTAATACGCGAATACAATGTTTTGGAATCTTTTACATCACCACTCTCACAAAGTCATAGGAATGAAAGTGGTGTCATGTAGTTATAATCTACATACTTCAGTTGCTCAAATGAATAACTTACAATAATCGTATTAAATTATGGAGATTTAAAAAAAATATATTCTGAACTTAAAATACTCCTAATGTACAGCAAATATAAAAATAGCTTCCCTTAAATTCATCATATAATGTTCCATTTATAAAAAAAATTTCAAATTTTCATCTTTAAAGTTAAATGAAAAACATTAACAAATTTGTATAAAGTTGCTAAAATATTACATTAACGCATTTTCACTGGATTTATATCTACAGATGCGATTCATAAATCAGAATTTTAAGTTAAATTATATTTTATGAATCAAATATTATTACACAAATTAAAGATAATTAGTTGAAAATAATTTTAATTTAATCGAATAGAAATTATTTTGTTATATTTTTAATTTTAAAAAAAAGTGTTGTGGTTGATCCTCCAAAAATCCAGAACAATTGACCCTTAAATTAATGGCAGCTACACATTAAATATTTGGTTAAGGAATTTGCGAGATGTCGCAAAACTATGATACTACTCAATCTAAATTGAAGAATTAAATTTTGTTGAAGGTGTTGAAAATAATAGGCTCAGATTGAAGATAATTTATGTACCTTAGAATGTAAACCAAATGGATTAATAAATATATTTGTGATAACCTAAACTCAAGTCAAAATACATCTCACGCTTTTAGCCGATCCTATTCAGTTGCCACCAATCAAATTACCATCATTTGAAAGTAATATTCTGTTGCGGTAATATTAGTTTGCTATGTTTAACGATTTATTTCATTCTACAAGTTATCTCTCTTATTTTAATAGTTACATTATCTTTATTCTTCATTAAAAATACAGTATTTGACACGATAAAAAATTTGCCCGTCACAAATGAGAACTGTCTACTGACAAATAATTTATTCGAAAGTAGATTTAGTAATAACTTACAGCCATTCATCATGTAGAGAAACTGTAGAGATTCATTTCAAAGAGTCTTTTCTAATACTTTTCTGATTATTAATATGATCAGTTATCCGTAAATCCACTTAAAGCCATGAATTTTCCAACTGACGTTGAACTTATCGTAACAGATTCTAACTTCCAAGCTAGACCCTATCGTAGATAAGTTGTGGAAGGAAAGATTAATTTGTTCAAAAAATTCAGAAATTAAAAAAAAATAAGGCAAATATTGGAAAACGTAACTTTTAAATCGGATTTCAAAACCATGCTTCACTCGCATCCAGTAGTTCACATAAATTTAACGTTACTATAAAGGATAACCAAAGCAACTTACCGTAATATTTTAATGAAGTCATAAAAACTAGCTCATGGTTATCATATCAAGTCAATTTTCTGTCATATGTGCAATTCAAGTCATTATATTTATAAACGTAAAACAACATTCAGAAATAATTATTGATGATTGCAAGGAATTTAAGAAAAAACAAATATTTTAATTGTTTACACCTTGGCCATTTTA
Organism: Lycorma delicatula; assembly: GCF_047948215.1. Taxonomy (NCBI): domain Eukaryota; kingdom Metazoa; phylum Arthropoda; class Insecta; order Hemiptera; family Fulgoridae; genus Lycorma; species Lycorma delicatula. The sequence goes on along the minus strand of NC_134466.1, from coordinate 76,758,060 downwards.
TCAAGGAATGTGTCGGAAAAGACACGTGTAATATGTTTTTGGAAAGACATGATTTATTAATTCGTGAAACATTTGCAAAAACCTCTTCTCAGAGAACACATTTAAAAATGAATATGCAAGTTTCACTGTAATATTCCGAAGTAAGCTAACAATGAAACTAGTCGATTCTCTTAACAACAAGCAAAGATCTTTAAGCTTGGGGAAAGCAAGCTTAACGTCAATCTTTTCTCAATAAAAATTATCTTGACTTAATCGATGAAAACTTAAATTTAGAACGTGTGTTTGAATTTACATGTTTGGTTAACTTCAGATTTATATGTTTTTCACGGTTCAGCTAAACATTAAAGTTTTTTTATCACTTAAAGACACACTACTAGTTGATCCTTTTGTTCGATAGTCTTTTCTCAGATTTAAACGACATAATTGTTTTCACACTGAGACAATGAAATCGTATAGCCAAGTTTTGGTCACACCTAGACAGCAATCTACTAAGAATGGCGATATCCCGCTGACCGTGAATTAAAACTTTATACATTACGAACTGTAACTTATAGTTCAGCTAGTGCGTCCTTCTTGGCTAATAGATGGGTTAGTCATCTAAGGACAACAAGGATCAATTTCCTGCTCCTGGAGTTATACTCTATAAGACTTTCGGGGTTTGTGCACCCCACGGCCCTATGCTCTGCAGAGTTTCTTTAAACTAGACACCTAGTTGCTGAACCTTTCATAAAAACCAAATACACCGCACCAAGAACACTATACAAATTACAACATATACACTTACACAGCTACACAACAACATCCTACACTGTTTCTTCTCACACCTACACTCGGTGGAGTTGCGATACATAACGCAACGCAACCGTAATCCAAGGTGGAAACTATCGTATCGATGGGTGGATGGCTCTACGTACTGAGTTTCAAACGATCGCTTCTGGACAACAGTGTGAACCCAGTTGTACGAAGCTCTAGCTCCAGTACGCGTGCACTCTACTGGAGTAGTTTGTTAAATCACCGGTAGTGGAACCGTTTGAAAAACCAACAAAAACAAGGGTTTGAAGAGACTTCGATCGACGTTGTCAGCCGAAGATTTAAGTAGCGATAAGGAAACTAAAAATGTTAGGAGACTTGTAAATTTTCTTGTATACTGTTTTTTGTTTTGAGATACGAGGAAGGTAAATCTTTTGGAAAAATTTATCCTTTCATAAAAAATAAGAGCGTCAAACAGTTTTTGGGTCTCCTAAACCTGTTAAAAATTCAGGAGTGGCACCCTGCTCGTTAAAGTAATTAAGGAAGAACAATGCCGAAAACCGCTAGTATCCCTTAAGTATACATGGACTAACCGAATGATAGTTTAGCCCCATAACACCCTAAATTTTAGCTAAGTGATTTTTTGTCGTGACGTGGCTGACGTTGAGTTACCGGTAATTACGGAAGAGTTGTCATAAGCAGTCATCTCAGCCCCGTAGGCGAAGACACCCACCTTTTGACGTTATCGGTCACCACTCCACCCCCTCCGTTCAAAGCCCTAAAGGGATTTACTGTCATAAGCAGTCATTCTCTCTTCTCATAATTCTCTGAATTATGACAAGGGGAATTGTGTTGATGTGCCATCATCATCGCTAGTTCTGATTTTTTCCAATCCAGCCGTTCTTGACCGAAAAACGGTTACCTTTCTGTTCGTGTGAAACTATATATACCAAACCCCAGACGCTGCTTCCAATGTCTGGGTTGGTTGCAACCAATATCGGTTGCAAAATGGAACAGGTTTGTGCACGTTGCAGTTGTACGGGACATGATGATAGCACATGTGCTTAAGAAGAAAGATGTATAAACTGTAAAGGTCCACACTCAGCAAGGTTCCAAGAATGATCCCTTTATAAGGAATAAAAGCTATATTAAGCAGAAATTGTCCTTTCTTGTGACACGTCGGGAATAGTAAATCCCTCAGCATGAGAAATCCCATACAATTTGGTATTAGTTTCGTGCAGGCTCTCTCAAACAACGTATAAAAAGAAAAAGAATGCTCGTTGTGTAAAGAACTAACCAAACTGGTAGAAGCTTTGTTACAAGTAAAGTCCCTCTCATCTACTATTGCTGTATTGAGTACTGGCAAGAAGGTAACTGCTGCAAGAAAGACCGGTAGTGATCTACAAAAACTCAGCTCAGTCGATGCACCACCGATTAGTCGGTTTCTGCTGCACCGATTACGCAGCAAACTACTAAGATCCTGTTTGCTATTAAGTGATTTATAAAACCATCATCGCCTTGCACAGCATTTCCGTCCTACCGAGCTTCCAACCATCCCTAGACCTCTACAAGCATATGATGTCGGATGAAGTGCCCAAAAAAGCGAAGCACTTCCTAATGGCTTTAAAATTAAAAAAACCGTGCATATAATAATAAGTAATTTCCACAGAAGTTATAACAAGAAACATTAATTTTTTATGTGTACAAGTATTAGCCGATGGAATGTTTTCGGTCTCCATACTTGGCGTGAAGATATAGAAATTCTTCTAAAGGAAGAAAATCCTTTAATATTGTGTATGTAGGCCATTCGTTTCCGTCCCCAGGATGAAGTGTCTTTTCGCCGATACGACTTGGAGAAATGTCCAACTGTAGGGAAATCATCCAGCTGTAGGTGAGCACGAAGTGTGGCTGTTTTAATAAAGTAGTGTTGGCCACGCGGATTCCGTTAGATACATACATCCCTGTAGTCTCAGTAAAAATATCGGTGCCATTTAAAATAAATATTTGCAACTTGAATCTTCCCCAAATTACGATGTCAGAGAGGATGATCCGATCTGCTTTCACAGATTCATTTGCCCTGCCTAAAAAATGGTGATTTCAACACCCATCGCTATTCATGGGCCCCATCATCATGTTCTTCCTGAGGCACTATCGTTGATCGACTGAGGCAGAACTTAGATCTCTGTTTATTGAACGGTGGGTCGTACACGTTGCCATCTTCATCAGGTACATTTTCGTTCGTCGATCTCTCGTGTTTATCATTCCTACTTCCATGACTTACCTGTCGCGACCACAGACCGATTGTTCTCTCGGTAGGTAATAGTAATTTGCTTCAGTCAGCCACGCAGATGAGGGTTTGGAAAAGCAGATGGCATCTGCTACAATGATTTTTTTAGCCAATACGACAAGAGTGGTAGCGCGATTTACCGACTTGCCACGTTTACACATCTGACACTTGATAGTGCAAGTGAATATATTCATCTAACATCTGGCAAGCTACAGTTTCGTTTCGTTCAAGTCGTGTGGGTAAGTCAACAACGATTAGCCATGTCTTTGGTAAAGACGAAACCAAACGATCTGTTGCTATGTTTCCCGCATTAAAACGCAACAAAATCATACAAATTTTGGCATGGTGTTCTCCAAACAACTCGATTATGATATCGTAATCGATATCAGGAACGGCCAAAATCTAGTGCCCCGCTAGGCATTAGAGCTAATCGTCTTTTCTTATCTGTAAGTCTACAATTACCTCCAGTTTCTCAACATTATTACCCCTATTTGCTGCCTTGTTTCGTGAATTATTGCTTTAAGTTTTGCCGATATTATAAAAAATACATGAATCCGGTTATCTTACGCGAAACATTCTACAATATTGTACATAACTTGAATCCAGATGATATTGTGTTTATACAGACGGCTCTAAACACGATAACTGCTGGTTGTGCTTTTGTGTTTTACAATAGAACATATATGATTGGCCTTTCTATTACCACCGGTGTTTTCGCTGCGGAGTTGTTTGCTATTAATAAAGCCTTAAATGTACTTGGCCCGACATTCCGACACGTACTTTTCTGCTCAGATTCCATGAATGCCTTGCAGGCGATTAGTGGCGTGTACTCCAGGCTTCTGTTGGATCCCCAACAACATTTGAATTTCAGGCAATCAGTGCGGCAAAAGGCTTATTTTCAGCCTCCTTTCATTGATCGTGTTATTTCTGAAGATACTGTTGGTTTTCTGAAGAAGGTGGCTCGTGATGAGTGGTAAAGTGAATAGCATGGTTTTATTTTGCTTTTTTCATATCCAATAAAAGTTTTAAATCGGTTAAATTTATAAGTTAATTTTTACCTGCTTACGATAGTAATATTACGACCGGGCGCTGAGATAGCAACTTTATTGTGCGCTTAAAAGAAATAAATAATCTTGCTGCTTGTGAAACTATATTAAGCGACTTTTATGGTAATAATCTTATAACAGAACCTGGTAACCTACATGTATTAAAGAAGTACAAGGCAGATATAAGATATTTGTTAAATTTGGGTCTCCAATACGTAAATTGTTAACTAATAATTCAAGCATAATTCAATTAAACGATAATTAGGTATTTTATGGAAGAGTGATTTATGATTGCTGTAATTTACAACCCATTAGGCTTGATTGGGCCGATAGTATTCTTGTGCCAACATTCTACTCAACAACTGCGGCAAATTAAATGATATCGTGATTGACAGCTTAAGGGATAATTTATTCTCCCAGTGGATAGATCTAAACAATAAGTTTAGGTTAGTTGTCATTAACAGATCAATTAACAATAATTCTATTAAATCTTTTTAAACTCTTAGATTTTTTTTTTTCTCTACTCCCCTGGGCCGGACCGACTTGATGGTATTACGCCACCCAGGGGAGTGTCCATTACTCTATAGGCCCTCCCCACCTACCGGCTATATACCGGCATGGCAGGTCAGACCTACCGGTGGCTCTTTTAAGATTTTTTATTCTCTATTATGTCCTCTATGGAACCACATCATACCTACAAGTCGTGATGTGATCCCCGGAACTTTCATAATACTTTCTTGTCCCTACAGCACACCCCAAGGAGTCCTCAGCGGATCATTGAAACCAGCACACCTAAGCATGCTGGCTCTCACCGCTGAGGCTGTCCACCCGACCTAACATACTAGAAACCCATACTTCTTTCAAGATATTTTAATACTGTTACTTCCTCAATATTATAGTCTCCAATTCGTATATCTACTGGCTGCAATACACGTTTTCCAGTGAATTTAATGTATTTACATTTTTCAATCGAAAGCTGCAATCCCCTATCAATGAGCCATCTACCGACTGTCTCTAATGCAGCGTTTGCCTTGTTTTTAACTTCATCGATCGTTCTGGCCTGCACAAGGATTACCAGATCATCTGCGTATGCTATAATTTGTACACCCTCAGGAAATGTTAGCCGAAGCACACAATCAAAGGCAATGACCCATAAAAGTGGTCCAAGGACTGAGCCCTGCGGTACTCCGGCGCTCATACTAAAGGATATCTCTTGCTCTTGCGCCTTGACTTTACAGCTGCGACTTTTGAGGTATTCCTCTACTTGCCTTCTCAAGTACGGGCTAATTCCCTTTTCAACCATGGCCGCATTAATATGTTTCCATGGAATGGACCCGAAAGCATTCTTCACGTCTAAAGAGACAAGCAAAGGAATGTTTCTTGTCCGCCAAGTACCTCTTCTAGTTTCGTTAGCCCAACTAATCACCTTACTAATTGCCTGAACTGTTGACCTGCCTTTCCAAAAACCAAACTGATTAGCACTTATTTTTGCACCATCTTCCACTTCCTGCACTATGCGGCCAGCCAACATTTTTTCAACCACTTTTCCCATCGTGTTGAGGAGGCTCAACGGTCTATATGTCAATTGTCCTGTATCATTTGTGCCTTTAGGCAAAAACACAACTTTTGCCTCCTTCCAACACTCCGGGAAAGTCTTGTGAATCAGGCCGTAGCTGGCCACCTCGAGTATCTCCCAAGGTGCTTTCTTGATAAGATTCTTAATTAATGCAGCTGGTATTTGGTCCGGTCCGGGGCTATTCTTAGTCGCAAGCATGCTGCCAGCACATTGCAACTCGCATAAGGCAAATCTTCTGCTATCGCATTCAGTGGGGTTGCGCTCCTCAACAGTTATATGCGGGAAAAGACTAGATACTTGTGTTTCAGCCCAATCCTTGGAGAGTATCGGAAGCCTTCTGCCAAACCTCTTTGTAACAATTTTAAAAGCTATGCCCCATGGGTCACTGTCTAGTTCAGCACAGAACCTCGACCAGTGTATTCTCTTCTCTTTCTTTATAGCTTTATTGAGAGCTCTTCTAGCCTCTTTATAGTTGCTAACTGCCTCCTGATATCTCGAGTCACCCGCGGGTCTGAGCCTTTGCATTACACGTCTCCTGGTTTGTAGCGTCTGTCTAAGGAGCGCTATTTCACCTGTCCACCAATAGACCGTGTGTTTCCTGAGGCTATTGCGCGATTCTCTATCCATCTCTTGCATAACAATATTGGTCAAAGTATCTGGCGTAAGATGTTCAGCCGCCTCTAGTCTTGTAGCCACTCTATTTGTAATTACTTCTATTTGGTACGCCGAAAATCTAATCAACGAGGGTTGTTCATTCGTCTTAAAACTGACATCGTTCAATGATATCATCGTGGCATAATGGTCGCTAGCTATATCATGCGGTATCACCTCCCAATACCACTGCTGACTCCTCCATCTATTGTCAAGTACGGTGAGGTCCAGGATAGAGGTACGTCCCCTGGCCTCGAATGTAGGCGTCCCATCATTAACGCAATGGCTAACATTTATGCGTTGGCAAACTCTTAGATTTGCCAACGCATAAACTAACGTATAAGGTAATGCGAGATGTGTATATGTCAGAACCATTTATTCTAATTGAAATATTTCATCCAATCTCTTCAAGGTTCTCTATGGTTTCACCACTCACAGATCTCTCCACCAGATTTAAGTTATTTGCTTTTTTACTATTAACTCGTTGGATTATTCAAGCGGTTACATCTTTAAATACTCACATCGATGAAATTCACTTGTATTCTGACTTCATGATTGCACTTTATTGAATTCACATTGAACCATGAAGGTTTAATATATTCGATGCTAATACCATTTTAAAAATCCAACACTTTAACTCTTTATCCCAAATGGCATCGCATCAATTCATCTGATAATCCTGTTGATATCCTGTCTCAAGGTTGTTTCCTGTAAAGCTTCAAAAATTTTAATTTATGGTGGCACCGACCTTTTCGGTTTTTACAAGAGTCAATACACCGGGCCAATAACTTTTTCTCTAATAATTTTAATTTTTCACCTAAGTGATCGACTGAGGAACGTAAGGGATTAAATTCTCGTTTGATTCTACGTTACTCAGAAATATTTTTCATCTTTATTTAGATTAATTCGTACCTATGTACGATTACCGCAGTTAAAATATTATACTTCAGAATTCAATGCGGAGACAGATTTCAAAACAAAGTAGATTATTCTCTCTCGATCCATTCGTAGTTTTATCAGGAATGCTTCGTGTAGGGGGTCGCCTTCAAAATTCAAGCTATCTTCAAATAATAAACATAAATTTATCTTACATCCTAATGCACGCTTAACAAAATTTACAGTCCAAAGTGGACTGTAATTTTTTTGATTTTTAATTTTTTCATGCCGTCATTCAATTACTTCAAAATTCTTAACGTGAAAAATTCTGGATTGTCAATGGTAAGATATTTATACGACCTGTTAATCAAAAATGTATAAAATGCTTTCGTTACATCGCTAAAAGATTAGATCAGCAACTTGATCAATTATCCAATTACTCCATCTAAACCGTTCTCTTTTTGCGCTGTGATTATAGTGGTGAATTAATGATTCGGTGGACAGAGATCAAAAGCCGTACCAAAAACTTATTCATGGCTATTCATGTGTCTTTCACCCAAGGCTGCATTTAGAATTAATATCCAATTTAACATCGGAAGCATTCATTGCCGCATTAAAGCGCTGTATTTCTCGTATACCAAAGCGAGTATACCAAATCAAATATTTTATGATAACAAACAAACTTTTAAGGCTACAAACAATATATTCCGTGGATATTGTTTACAATATTTAAATCAAAGGACTTCCAATCAAACCGGTCAATATTCATTCCTTTCCCACATCACAAGGTATAAATTGGACGTTCATCCGTGCTTCATCACCGCATTTCGATGGGTGTGGGAAAGCGGCATAAAAGGGTTTAAGTTTCATCTTAACGATATAACTATATTGTTACAGAATATCCTATTATTAATTTTCAAAAATTATACAAGTAATTTAAAATTATTTAAATTCACGTCCATTATAGCCATATCTTCAGATTCGAGGAATCCTCAACCGTTACCACTTGGACACTTTCTTATTGAATCACCTTTCACCTCGATTCCTATCCCCGATTTTACTGAGATTTCTATTAATCGTTTAGACCGTTGGCAACTAACGAAAAAATTTACGCAATCCATTTGGAATTAACGGTCGAAGGATTATTTAAATCGATCGCAACAACGTAATAAATTGAAAACTCCTAAGAGGAACATCTGTAAAAGAGACTTAGTATTAATAACTGATGAAAATACTTGTCCTTTTCAGTGAAAACATGGCTTAATAGAAATATTTAAAGGATCAGACAATTTAGTACGTGTTGCGATCGTCATAAAGTCTTTTGAAACACTTGGTTGACGAATACACAACATATATTTGTTACCGGTTTTAAAGATACGAAGAAATGCTTATATCCAATGTGTTTACTTAATCGAGATGTACTTTTAAACGCGTAAATTATTTATTCAAAATATTTATTTAATCATTTATTCGATGATTCTAACGGTTCAAGTGATTTGCTTCTTCAAGGTATCGGCTTATTCTACGCAAGGTTTATTAATTATTAATTCAAGGTTTATTTATTTAAAGAACTTATTCGATATAAGTTTCTATTTGTTTAATAATTTACGTGTTTAAAGAGCTTTCTCTATTCAAGATTATCTATTCGAGTGATATTACTTCTTATTTCATTATACAAGCACCGATGAACATACATAAAAAAAGTCAGATTTTTAGGCGGGCACTACGTTCAGATATGAAATCAAGTAATGATTTCTTTTTTATCTTGTAAAGAGTCCTGTGTTCATATAATTTCTTATTATTTTTTATCGTGTTGTTCTTTGTTTCTTCAGTCTAAAACGGTTTACCAAACGATTTAGATAACCTATCTAAAATTTTAAACAACGTATCAAATCTTTACTAGTAAAACTTTATATGGTGCACCGACTCTTAAATATTAAATAAAAAAAAATTGTAAAACATTATAAAGTAATTTAAATAAATTAGTCTAAACTATAAATATTTTGTTCGCTTCATTATTTATCCGACCGGCAACTGTGCACTATTCATTTACTAAGCGCTTTAAAATGCACGGCAATAATCGTCCAAGTACATTCAGTTGAATTATCTCTTACCTTATACCTTCATAATATTGCAATATTATGAAGGTATATTTATGGTTTTCTTTTTTTTTGACTAATACAACGAAAATAAGTTGCAGTATATAACATAAAAATTCATTTATAAATGAATATATATAAAAATACAACTAAAATACAAAAAACAAACGAATAAGCCATAAAACTAGAGGAAAATTATGTATCGGGTGTTTTTTAGATGTATCTGTATTCAAATAGGAATTTTTTAAAATAAAAATGTAAAAGGAAACAGAAAAGTAATAACAGCTTGAAATGGACTCAACTGTATTTATGAGATGAAAGAGAAGGGGGAGAGGAGAAATGCAAAGAACCAGTTTCCTCCTACTAAAAGATAATTCTTCTAAAGGAGACATAAGCATCATATTATAAACTAGCCAATTTTAAATACAATTGTTTTATAAAGACTACTTACTGTTTTTTTAATTTATCAAGTCCAGTTTCTCCATTAAGTCTGTAAATTATAAACAAATGGCGATTTTAATAAGTTAATAAAAAAATGTTAAAATAAAAACAACAATAAAATGCAGAAATCTCATTAAAATTAAGTTAATATTTAGGGTCTGTGTTCATAATAAAACAACAAAATATCAGCAATGTGTCACCCAAAAAATTTTGTTGCATCTGGTAGCAGTACAATATCTGACCCAGGGCTGACATGCTTATGATGAAAATATAGTAGTTCATATCGACATTAATTATAGGGTGAGGTTTGTAATTTAAACAAGAATTACATAGCTACAATTTGAGTAAAATGAGGTGAACTACTATTTTATCAGTGCAAACTCCAGAGACTGTGATGCTCATGATTCAGTACTCAGGAAGCTTATTGATTCCAGAAGAGGAGGTCTGTCTGGTGAATGTTGACATGCCCTCGCATAGCATCAATGAGTTGCTTCAACAGTTTCTTAATTTGGCCAGAGATTATAATAGTACGGTATTAAATCTGGATACTATGGATTGCAGGTAGCATACCTTCTCCATCTTATGTAGTTTTTTCGTATAATTTCAGCATGTAAAGGCAAACATTGTCGTAAAAGGAAGCAAACTGTGAACGGGGTGATTCTACTCTTGGAAATATTCCCCGTTTCAATTTATGCTTTAAAATCACGGTATACTATTGAGGAGTGACAGTTTTTAGTTCAAAAGACAAGGTATCATATTCTCCATAAATTTTGCATGATTATCATTATTTTTCAAAATGAAAATGCGGTTCATCCACCGTCTATGATGGATGTAAATGTCACTATTATTTTTCATTGCAAGCTATTATACAGACTTAATGACCTAACTCTATGCGTTTCTGCTGCAGAAATTATTCTGTTTTAGTTAGAACAGTAATAGATCTCTCTTTTTTTATGATGAGGCTGCAAAAGCCAATGAACTTATTTATTTTTTCTACTCTCCCATTACTTAATAGTTTTCAGAAATTTCTGTGATAATGATTTGTTGATATTTCCGAATAAGCTCTTCAAGTGATATAGTCACATATATATATATATATATATATATATATATATATATATGCATATATATCTTAAAGTTATTTTAGCATCAGAGCATGAAAGTTCTCATTGATATTTGAATCATACTTAATCAGAAAATGACTACCTTGGCCATTTAACATTTTAAGAAAAGACAAACCGATAAAATTCCTATTAACTATTTTTTAGAATAACAATTAAATAATAAGAGATAAAAAATAATTACTTTAAAACAGTGTAAATACAATTTTAAGTATATATCCTCACCTTGAAAGTTTAGATTCTTGAAATCCAGAATACTTGTCCTTTATATAACTGTAATTAATTCACAATCATTATTAATAATATTTTAATCCGATAACGCAATTATCAATTATTTACATTTAATAAGTTTTTGAGTACACTTTGTCATACACTAAGGAAGTAATAGAGCATGCAGTAGACATCATTCAAGGACAGAGAGTTTTATTACATTTTGATACCTTACAAATAAACTTAAGCTACATCACAGGATTCATAAGAAATATGATATGGGAAAAAGAATGGAAAGCGAGGGGGTGACGGATTGCCCCCTGGGGAGCTGCTATTTGCCGGTGCTTGTACGGGCGGGCAGTAGCTACTAGACACGGGTACTCCAGAGCCCCCGAGCACTAAAAGACCGCAGTTCCGGCGGAGACGCCCCCTCCTGGGGTGTCTCCTCTAGATGCGAAGGCATAAAGACTGAGCCCCGGCTTCTGGAGTAGGGGAACATCCCAAACCGCGTAGGGAAATGTACCCGCCTCGTAAAAGAAAATCTTTTAATTATGTTTTAAATAAATCTGTGGGAAGATGTTTTAAACGGTTCGTTCTTTTTTTTTACAAATTGCAATAGAAGGATAATGAGACATTTTATCGTAATCTTATATATAGTGTTGAGTTATTTGAAAACATGTTTTTTGCCCGGTTTAATAGAGGTGGCTGAATAAAAAACTTATTTATGTATATGTAAAACACATTTTAATAAATAAGTAAACACTTTTAATATACTGTCGCGTATTCGCGGCTCGATCAATATACTGAGAGATTGACGGTTGAAAATGTTTATATAATTACAATTTATTGGTTAAAAAACATAAGTAAAACAAGACAAATCAATAATAATAATAATAAATATCAATAATTAACAAACGATAATTGTAGTTATCACAACCAAAACAACAACAATAACAATAGTAATAGTAATAATAATAATAAGCTGTGATTACATACAAAACTGAATTTAAAGTAATCGTCAGGATTTATTTACAGATATATAAATAATGAAAAGCAGAATTCTGTCTCGTTGACAAAAGACATTAGCATGACCGTCTTAACACTTTTACCCATTAGTGTTGTATTAACAACAATAGAACAATAGATAAGACAAGTATAAAGTTTTTTCACTGCAAATACCTATACTGCTCACCAATAAAACTACCCTAACAATTTACGAATGAAATTTCTTACATTACCTCTTTTACTTATAATCTTACAGTATCTCATCGAACCATTGGTAGTTTTCGTATACTGGAATAACTTGTGATGTTACCTTAATCGCGTCCAACTCAGATAATAATAACTCTATCGTAGCACTATCTTGCAGACTCTCCTAGCGACTCGCATCCCGCAAACTGTCATCTCGAAGACGACATTATAACGTCTCGCTTAGACTGATTTTCTACAACTTTTTCTCGTAGACGACATCATAACATCTCGCTTGGACCGACTTCAACTGATCTTCCCCGAAGTATTTATACTCCTATCCTCTTTACCTGCCGGATCGGACCCACCTCAAATCGTGAAAATGATCGCCCGAGCCCTTTCGTTCCCGTACATTCCTAACCCGAGTCCGGTAACTTATCTCCCGGAACAACATCTGTTCAGGTGTGTCGATGGACAGTATTACAAAAGACGATTGTTAAACGGACCTGTTACCTTTAGTAAAAGGGTTTCTTTTACTCCTTTCTTGATTCTCTCATTATTATATTTTCTACTACTTTGTTTTTAATCGGTAGGAAGCCGTTGTTCAGGTCCATTATACCGGTATTGTTACAATACTAAATATCAGTCTACAACATTCACAATCACGGGCACCAAACAATGCTCTGAGAGCCCTTTCTTATGTCTGGAAATGTCTGAAGCAAGCCGCAATGTATTTTGAAAAATAAATTTTCGGATATTGTAATTTATAATTATAATTTTAAGAAGGGTAACTTTATTAATCTATTTAATTTCACATGCAAGAAAGGCTAACTGTATGACACTATTAGTTTCTTAACTATCGGCTTTGAAAAATAGCAGCTATTTCAATAAAAATCATTAAAAACTTAGTGTATGCTTGTAAAAATATATATAACAATCAGGAAAAATCATTATTACGTTGCAGTAAGTGGACAAATGTAAATAAAAATCCTAATATTGAGATATAGATGGCAGTTTGTAAAAGTTGTAATGTCTTTTTATTGCGTGACTCATTACGTCGCTATCCTTTATATAAATTTTCGTAAGAATGCTTTTATTTTAAATTAAGTTTTAATTAATAATTTACTTATTAAGATTATTAATAATTTTTTTCTGTAAAGAAACCGCATTTTAATTATTTTGCTCGATTGCGGTCGCTCATCAGCTCGTCGTTCAGATAGAACGTACATCTATGTGCTACATTGTCGGAAGAATTGAATTTTTTTAAGGCGCTTTCCACGACGTTATTTTATTCATTTATTTACTAAATAATAATTTATTTTTATGTAAATTATTTATTAACGGGTAAAAATAAAAATGATTCTTTTAAATAATAAATACCGTAAAATAAATGTTAATAATTGTCAGGTTTGTCTTCGAGAAATCATATAAAAAAATTTTTACAACTATTCGTCTGATAAACAACTAATTCCAGACGAGCAATGTAACATAATACCGAAGTTGCAGGCGGATTTCAGAAGAAATCAAAGATGCAATATCGATAGAAGTGCGCGTATGAAAGGGTTAAAAAAACAATTAATTGGCCTCTTTGTTGTTTTTAAAATCGCTTTGGATTCGTTAGCGCATAAAAAATTACAGGAAAAATTATTCAACTTAGGCGTGACCGTAAAATGACAAACTTCATCGCTAGTTTATACGATCCGGCCAAACTTTTCATAAAAATTGAGGGTAGTAAAACCAAAACAGTAAAAATAATCTGTGGTGATTTCCAATGAGACTGTTTGAAATAATGCTAAAACTTAAATATATATATATATATGTATATATCAGTGGTTGGAGTTTTTGGCCTACCATTGATTGCGGGAACTTAAATCAATGATAGCTCAAAAATATGTGAAAGGAAACTATCAACCAACTACATTCACGAGCATAAAGACTGTTGATAAATTTTTCTGTGGAATCAATAAAAAAAAATATTATGAAAAAAAAAGAAATGAATATTAAAAAAGAATGTTCCATAAGAACTGATCTAAACGCTTAAAAACATTTTATAATAACAAAAAGATTGTTTTTGCAAGAATTATCCATATCTGCGAGTACAGTTTAATATGCCAACCTGCTTTAGTAATATATTTTTTATTTATCAGTAAAACAAAACCAGTAATCTGTTAAATATTATGTGCAATGGGAAAAGGTTTACTCTAATCTGGGTTTGTAAAATCGCCTGCTTGAGGCTACCGTCATACCTACCATAATTTATTCTTGTCAGGTATGGATTTTTAATTACGCGCAGCATTGGACCGATTCAAATCGATATTTTTAAACTAGTGTTATTTCTCTAAATCGAGCTGTATGTTGGAGAATCACTCAGAATACATTAACCTGTTCAGCGGTAAGGTAAATCGATTAAAGATCCTTGAGACAGCTAATAACTATTATCTATATTCACCTTTTTCAAATTTTAGTACGGAATAGATTAATACTTTAATGAGAAAAATTTTCGAAGGAGAAATTTTAAAAATGATGACGACAAATTTGCGGCAGCTTATTTAGAGTTTAAAAATAAGCAATATTTATTTTTAGTTTGCAGAAATGTGTTGAATAAATAAATGAGGGTTGGAGATTGAAATTTAAGAACAGGTGCTTTAAATCGTTTTCTCATTTACGTAATTGATTTTGAGCTGAATGTTAATCACGATAAAATATGACATCACCATTTGTAGACAGCGATGAATTTCATGTTTTAAATCTGTACCGTTAAAATATTGTTAAGTAAATAATTGATTTTAAAAAAAATTATTTGTTCATGTGCGTTTAAAAAATAAATAAAATGAACTATCTGTGATTGAATACTTACTCTACAAATCCATTTTTCTTTTCAACTATATGACACCTGTGATAGAAAATGAATATTTAATTAATTAATACCCATCAACAGAATGTAACAAAAAGTGATCTTAAATATATAAATGGTAAATTAAATGATTATTATAAAATAAGCACAAGAATAAACATATTTTTAGTATTTTTAAACATCCCTTCATCTCTTTCAAAAGGAGGAAAGAATTTTTATTATTAAAATAAAACTTCAATTATGTTGCTACCACTACGTAATAAGTATATTTTATTAGCTTATTCTGTAATATATTGAGATCCTTCGTACTTTAAAATTGAAGTCAGACTACCAAAATAAAAAACGTGATAAAAACGTAATATAAAATAATGCGCACGCTAATCTAAAATTATATTACCATAAACAATATCGATACTCTATTCTGGCGGAAGATGCACTAACTATTTTCAGTGAGCCTGAGGTCAGATTCCGTTAATAATCGAGTAGAACGTTTGTTTATAACAGTTTAAACCGAAGAAATTTATAGGTTTCCCTATAGTGGGACCTCGAAAGCGTCAATCATTGGAAAGCATTACAAGTACTACTGGAAATGTACACCTGGCAACACAAATATTTTAACGACACTGTCTGCAATTTGGCTATCACTAGATCGTCCCGGGACAGAATAATAAAATTTGTTTTACACCTATTCCCGCTGAGATCATAGATTTTCTGTCAAAAGGAGATCAAATCTGTTTACGCTGTAATGCGGTATTACTGTTGTAATGTAATATTTGTACACTGATAACAGTAAATTCATTGAAATCTCCATTATTTGTTGTTCCGTAAACCGGAAAAAAATCGAATAGAGGGTGAACAAACTTGTTATATAATCTGACAGGTCATATGCATTCATGGATGTTTTATATTTCAGTAGTTTTATCCTTAACGTTTTAACGCTGAAGATAACAAATTTATTTTTCATAGTTTCCTTAATAACTATCATTTTATCTGATGTTACCGTGGTTTATAGGGAGCTAGATAAGATGAAAGATCAGAAATTTTTAAGTGTAAAGATACAGACTGTGGAAAATTTATTAAAAGCTACATAAATAAAACGACTGATGCTAACCAGAGCTAGATAAATCGATTAGTTAGAAAACGGTGGTCTGTCAAACTTTGAAGTAACTCTTTTTACCATCATTTTACATTAAGTAAAAAATGAAAATTTTTAAGACACCGACAAACTACCTCACGTTTCAGGTTACTTTGGCACGGTTTGAAATCAAGTGATACTAAAAGAATGACTTAAAAAAGAAAACGGATAATTAGCTAATCCTGACATTATATAAACATAATTTTTTTATGTAATTGTAAAATTGTAGAAAGTGATATTTTTTTATTTTCGTCATTTTAATTTTTTATTAATGAAATTTTACAGAATAATGATACACTACCCGAAGCATAGTATGATGTACTCTTTTAAGTATGGCTATGCTTGTATATTTTATATGCTAAAAAGATAATTCAAGAAAAATTGTAATTAAGAAAATTTAAGAATTAAATAGACACAAATTCTTGAATTCAGAGATGTTTAGCTCTTGGTAAAGGAATCAGGATTACCTGTGCGTTAAAGGTCTCTTTACACAGTTTCTTTGCTTTCCTTTATTATTTTAATGAAGACACGTGATTTTCACTTTTGCTTTTCTTGCAAAAACTTTCTTTCATACGATTTTAGCAAGCAACATTTTGGATCGTAGCCGTCTTAACTAATTTAAAACCTCAAATTAATGTTTCTGTCAATTATCCATTTTGAAAATATTGAATCCTGTTTAAAACAGCAAAACATTTTTTTTTTTTTTTTGTCTTCAGTCATTTGACTGGTTTGATGCAGCTCTCCAAGATTCCCTATCTAGTGCTAGTCGTTTCATTTCAGTATACCCTCTACATCCTACATCCCTAACAATTTGTTTTACATATTCCAAACGTGGCCTGCCTGCACAATTTTTCCCTTCTACCTGTCCTTCCAAAATTAAAGCGACTATTCCAGGATGCCTTAGTATGTGGCCTATAAGTCTGTCTCTTCTTTTAAGTATATTTTTCCAAATGCTTCTTTCTTCATCTATTTGCCGCAATACCTCCTCATTTGTCACTTTATCCACCCATCTGATTTTTAACATTCTCCTATAGCACCACATTTCAAAAGCTTCTAACCTTTTCTTCTCAGATACTCCGATCGTCCAAGTTTCACTTCCATATAAAGCGACACTCCAAACATACACTTTCAAAAATCTTTTCCTGACATTTAAATTAATTTTTGATGTAAACAACTTATATTTCTTACTGAAGGGTCGTTTAGCTTGTGCTATTCGGCATTTTATATCGCTCCTGCTTCGTCCATCTTTAGTAATTCTACTTCCCAAATAACAAAATTCTTCTACCTCCATAATCTTTTCTCCTCCTATTTTCACATTCAGTGGTCCATCTTTGTTATTTCTACTACATTTCATTACTTTTGTTTTGTTCTTGTTTATTTTCACGCGATAGTTCTTGCGTAGGACTTCATCTATGCCGCTCATTGTTTCTTCTAAATCCGTTTTATTCTCGGCTAGAATTACTATATCATCAGCAAATCGTAGCATCTTTATCTTTTCACCTTGTACTGTTACTCCGAATCGAAATTGTTCTTTAACATCATTAACTGCTAGTTCCATGTAAAGATTAAAAAGTAACGGAGATAGGGAACATCCTTGTCGGACTCCCTTTCTTATTATGGCTTCTTTCTTATGTTCTTCAATTGCTACTGTTGCTGTTTGGTTCCTGTACAT
The DNA here is from genome assembly GCF_047948215.1 of Lycorma delicatula. NCBI lineage: Eukaryota > Metazoa > Arthropoda > Insecta > Hemiptera > Fulgoridae > Lycorma > Lycorma delicatula. The sequence continues at coordinate 76,740,154 of NC_134466.1, read as the reverse complement.
GTTAGCAATTGTTCTTCTATCTCTGTATTTGAACCCTAATTTTTTTTAAATGCTGAACATTTTATTCCAGTCTACGTTATCGAATGCCTTTTCTAGGTCTATAAACGCCAAGTATGTTGGTTTGTTTTTCTTTAATCTTCCTTCTACTATTAATCTGAGGCCTAAAATTGCTTCCCTTGTCCCTATACTTTTCCTGAAACCAAATTGGTCTTCTCCTAACACTTCCTCCACTCTCCTCTCAATTCTTCTGTATAGAATTCTAGTTAAGATTTTTGATGCATGACTAGTTAAACTAATTGTTCTGTATTCTTCACATTTATCTGCCCCTGATTTCTTTGGTATCATTACTATAACACTTTTTTTGAAGTCTGACGGAAATTCCCCTTTTTCATAAATATTACACACCAGTTTGTATAATCTATCAATCGCCTCCTCCCCTGCACTGCGCAGTAATTCTACAGGTATTCCGTCTATTCCAGGAGCCTTTCTGCCATTTAAATCTTTTAATGCTCTCTTAAATTCAGATCTCAGTATTGTTTCTCCCATTTCATCCTCCTCAACTTCCTCTTCTTCCTCTATAAAACCATTTTCTAATTCATTTCCTCCGTATAACTCTTCAATATACTCCACCCATCTATCGACTTTACCTTTCGTATTATATATAGGTGTACCATCAGCAAAACATTAAAACTTTTATATATGTATATTAGTTTAAAATTTTAGTTATACCAGAGGTTATCTCTAAAGTAAAGACCGTTTCGCTGTAAAAAAAGGTAATCTGAAAAGTTTATAAATTTTTTTTATTTATCTTTAACTACATACTTTATACTACTTCTCTAATCATCGCCACGTTGATTAAGACATTTATCGTAGCGATACATCAGCTTCAATACACCCGCATCGTATTCTTCTGCCGCCAGCCTATCTAGCCACTGATTAACAGCATTTTTAAGTTTATCGTCCCCCGCGAATCGCTTACCACTCAATAATTCTTTCAATTTTCTAAACAAATGGTAATCAGAAGGGGCTGTCCGGACTATATGGTGGGTGATCGCAAATATTCTGGATGTGGACATGTGCAATGTGTAGACGTGCATTATCGTGCAGTAGGATGACGCCGTCGGTCAGCCGTCCACGTCGCTGATTTTTCATAGCGCGCCGTAACTTACGTAGAGTTTTGCAGTAGGCTTCTGCGTTTAGAGTCGTTCCTTGCGGCCTGAAATCGATCAGCAGTATACCAAACCGATCCCAAAAGGCCGTCAGTTTGCGTCCAAACGGCTGTGGCTTGACCTTTGTCGGTCTGGATGGTGATCGAGGATGACGCCATTCACTTGACTGCCGTTTTCTCTCTGCCGTGTAATACGAAATCCACGTTTCATCGCCGGTAACAATTGAATTATGGAACTCATCACATTTTTTCTATATAGCGCATCAAAAATTCCAAAGCAGATACCGTTCGGATTTTTTTGTGAGATTCCGTTAAGCCGTGCGGCACCCGACGTGCACAAACCTTTTTGAAGACTAAACGATCGTAAAGAATGCGAACAGCTCTTGAAACATCAGGAACAAAAGGGCGAGATCGGAAATCGTTGAGCGATCGTGACGATGCGATAAACGATCGTTGACGATGTTTTGTGATTTCATCATCGACCCGTTTCAACAAGTCCTCGGTGATTATCGAGGGCCTCCCCGAACGTTCATCATCGTGCACATTAATTCTTTTATTTCTTCGGGCATTTCTTTCATTCGTTACATAATCAACGAACACAGCAACCAAGTGCCTATGAATTTCAGCCGACTTAACCGTTTGACGGTTTAAAAAACGTGTCTTCATATAATTCACAGTCGGCGGCAACATCGATTTTCTTATTAATTTTATAACGTAATAACTCACACGTAAACAAAGATACTACAACGCGACAACTTACAAATAACAATGCGGTGTGTTCATTATTAGCGTGGCCATACACGACACAGGTTCACCGACCTTAAGGAGATAAATTACCAGCGGATAAATTACTTTAGCGATATCCCTCGTATAATTCATTTATACTATGTAATTCAAAATCGTAATTAAATTAAACAGACCGGAAGTAAACACACGTACTAATCCTAAAATCTGTTTAATGTGAAGCTGTTTTGTAAACATTGTGTGAACATTTTTTTACATTTAAATCGCAGCGGGCATACCTTAAAATTAAGAAAGTACTATTCGTTTAAAGGTCTACCGCCGATGCCATAATTTAAACAATAATTTACAAAAATATAGATAACAATGAACAGATGGATTTATATATATCACATATATATTATAAATACCTCGTTTGAAGATTCGGGTATTTTTCATGACGACTGTAGTTTTCAAATTTAAACGGTCTGAAATTTATACAAGTAAATGTATTATTTTTTTATCGATATTTACTATATTTAATTAATAACTTAAATTAACGCTGCCAAGATAAACAATATATAAGAAACTATACAATATATCATCAACAACTACAATATAAACTAATAGTAACCAATATAACTAATAGAAATTATAACAATATATCAGATCATGATCGTGAGAAATATTTTCCACGGTTCAATGGTAACTCGTTTCATGTTATGAGATTAATCAGTATTATTAAAATTGTAGAAATTCTGCTTTAGCTTTTGCAGCAATATTAATGTTATTATTTTTTTATTTGCCCCGTATGTTAAATAATAATAAATAGGTAACAAGGAGAAAATAAAAACCGAATAAATTTTCCTAAGCTGTATACATTTTTGTGATATCTCAACTTGGTTTTATTTAAAATTTAAAAAAAAAAGTATAACGATAGAGTTTTTGATTTTTGTAAATCAAGAAATGGAAGTAAGTGGACATATTAAGAGAAGAAGTAACAACACTCTCAAAGGATGAAAAAGCGTGGGAATAACGAAAATTGAAGAAAAGGAAATATAGCCAAAGCTGATCTACCGTACACTCTGAAAGGATTATTTGAAAATATAAAAAGGGAGTTCGAGGAAAATCCTTTTATTGGACCGATTAAAAATTTGATAAAATAGTAGGAGAAATAAGTTTTGACTTTATTTAAATATTTTTAATCCTACTGTCGATTTAATTATTAAAGTTACTACAGTTATATATTAAAATAAACGCAAGTAAAAAAATTGCAGAATCATATTTTTTATATAAATATACAATAAATATGGATTCGTGTCTTTCATGACTGAAATAGAAAGTAATATGGTTTTATGCTATCCATAGGGAGTAGGTTTAAACATTTCACCGATGTAAGGTCTTCAGAATCAGAGGGCTAAAAAAAAACTCCAAAAGTTTTTGATTTGGTGATAAACAATGTTTGTTTAATTGCAATTATTAAAATAAACATGTTACGGTAAATACGCGCTTATTATTTACTCGTTAATACTCAATCGTATCTCTTCACTACAAAGTTTCCTTGCCGATTAAGCCGATATATCTTTTCTAAGATAAGCAATCGTGAATCGCTATTTAAAATATTAGAAGTTGCGATAAGTAGTAAATCAGTAAAGATAATTAAGGATACTCTAACAAAAACGGTTACAAAACTTAAATTTTCGGGGAATTCGTCCCGGAGAAGTACAGCGAAGAAAAAAGTCAAGTACTTGGGAAAGTGTACCTTGCTAAGTAACTAAAATAAAGGGTCGCTGTAAAATAAGAAATAAGGAAGTGTCTAGCGTGTAACTATAACTATAACTATAACTAGCGTTTATCAGAAAACAAGAAATCAATTTCAAACAAGAAAAATATAGGTAATTATTGCAAAGGAGTGAGATCAGAAATACTGCGTGCAATTAAATTTCATTCTCTGAACGATATTGGACGTATTAAATGGATTAAGAATGCGGGGAGAAGAATTTAGAGACGAGTTCTTTGACCCGAATGTGGTCGTGACCACACTTTAACATCTGTGGCGACTTACCGGGCGTTCCTGGATACTCTGTTTCCAGATGCTCCGGAGGGTGAAGCGGAAATCGGCGTTAGGGCGGGTGAAACACCATTCCCTGGCGTTCGGACCGTGGAACCCGATGATATAGACCGAGTGGTTTCTCGAATGGCACTGAAGAAGGCACCGGGGATTGACCGACTTGACCCGGATATTTTTTACCATCTATTGCCTGTCATAAGAGAGCCGCTTGGCAGACTGTTCACGGGATGCCTAAGCTGGGGCTGCTTTCCGGCTTGCTGGAAGGTGGCCTTGGTAAGGGTACTCCTGAAACCTGGAAAGGATCCTGGTGAGGTCGGCAGTTATCGACCCATCAGCCTCTTGCCGGTTCTCGGCAAGTTGCTTGAAAGGGTGGTTGTGGAACGGCTCGAAGAAGGCATCGATATGAGCTGTATTCTAAATCGAGGCCAATATGGCTTCATGAAAGGGGTTGGCACCGAGGATTACATCTTAAATGCTCTTACCGAGGTGGAAAGCGCCGACTGCAAATATGTTTTGGCTATTTTTATTGATATAGAGACAGCATTTCCTTCCTTGTGTTGGAGTTCTGTCCTCTGTGCTTTGGAACGCCGCAATGTTCCCAGAGCCCTGCAGGCCGTGGTAAGAGACTATTTGTCTAACCGTACGGCACTGTTTAAAGATGCGCACCTAGTTGTGGAAAAATCCGTCACCAGGGGAAGCCCGCAGGGTTCCGTTCTCGGTCCCCTGCTGTGGAACCTGGTGTTTGATGGATTTCTGGGGTTGATATTCCCAGAAGGGGTCACGGCCCAGGCTTTCGCCGATGACTGTCTCCTTTTAGTTCGTGGTAATTCACGACCGCAGCTAGAAAGTAGAGCGCAGGCGGCTTTGTCAACCGCCGAGGGCTGGATGGACATGCAAAATTTAAAGATTTCTGTGCCCAAGACGAAGTTTATGCTTCTGAAGGGTGCAGACAAATTATCAACCAGTCGAAACCCCCACATTAAATATAAAGGCTGTGTAATCAGCCGAGTAAGGGTTCGTAACTACCTAGGTGTTTTGTTTGATGATAAGTTGCTTTTTAGCAACCGCATTAAACAAGTTGCGGCAGACGCTGTCTCTGTGATGCACAAACTTAGAAGGATTGCTCGGAAAGACTACGGGCTGTCGGGTCGCCAAATGTACTTGGTGTACCGAGGTGTCTTCGAGAGTATGATCGCATACGCGGCGCCAGTCTGGGCGCATAGGTTGAATAGAAATAGAGCACTGCTTCAAAATTTAAGGAGTGCCCAGCGCAGAGCCTTAATAGTATGCACTGGTGTTTTTAAAACAACCTCCTACGAGGCTACCACCGTATTGGGAAAGGCTCTCCCAATCGATTTAGTGGTGAAAGTTCGAGCAGCTATGTGGAAGTTGCGAAGAGGTCGGGAAACCGAGGTATTTGGGATGCGGTTTCGAGCCGGGCTAGAACCGGAGCGGAACGACTATCACAATGCACCGGGTCCAAATTTCGTTCAGTTGCCCATTTCCCGCCTGCGGAAGAGGCTATGGAGCCGCGCGATGGATGCATGGCAGCATGAATGGCACACCACAAATAAGGGAAGATCCCTATATAGATTTATACAGGATCTGGGGGATGGTATGCCTCGAATTCATTTTTAAAGGCGTCGGTTGCCCAAGTGCTCACCAACCATGTGAATTTGATGCAATATCTGTTTAGGTTTCGCCTAGCGGCTGATGAGTTGTGTGTCTGCGGGGATGTCCAGTCGAACGAACATCTTATGTTCGACTGCCCTGCTCTTGGGGGGGCCAGAGACCGGGCCACCCTGGAACTTAGAGGTCAGGGGGAAAACTGGCCGCTCATAAACGGCGAGTCGATGTGGCGAGAGCCGCATTGTCGGACCGTGTGGGGGTTCCTCGATGAGGTTGCGATGTTCAACCGTCATCGTTAGATTTTAAATTTAAATGGGATTTATTGATTCCTTTAACGGAGCTGTGGGAAGTCCTTATCCGAAATAATGGCTGGCCACCAGCCAGTAAAAGCTCCAAGCGCTTTAAATGGTGGACAGGCACTAGCTGGCTGACAGCGACCGAGGCGTGGTGGCATAAATTGCCGTCTTTTTAACTTGTAACTTTTTTAGTTTTAATTTGTAACAAGGGGTGCGCCTCCCCGATCTAGTTTTAACTTGACAAGTGAGCGGTAGGGACACGTAAGCGGGTGCTATACGGCACCCAGCTTAACCGCTCACGCAAGATAGGAGCTCACTAGGAGCATTAGGAATAACGAAGTCGCAAATCTGTTTTGAGGCACAGTAGCCGTTTTTTGGCACGGAACATTTGTTCTATGCTCTAGGGCGACCGAATGGAGTGGTGACGGGAGAGATGCCAGCTAACCAAATTGACCCAAAGTGTTGATGGCGGAGCAATTCGGCCGGGCCATCAAGACTGGCTGTGATGTGTTCCTACGGCGGCCTGGACGGACCCATCATAAGCAGCCATCCGCTGATCTTAGCGTGCCTGGAGCGGTCATGACCCCTTCTTCCGCGGGGGGGGGGGCGTCTATGGAACGCAGATGATGGCCCGGTAAGAAGTGGTGGTCCTCTGACCTAAGCGTGCTGCGCGCAAAGGGTTAGGTCCACCCTACCAAGGGTTAGGACCTGGACCTAATTCTTGTAGGGTTAAGTCCAGGAATAGATACCAGCGACGCCCCTAACGGGGATTACCGTTAACGGATCTACCGGCGTGCCCGTAACGAATACGTTCACGCTATCAAGGAAGCCAAACTCAAGTTTTGGCAAGACTCCATGCGCGAGTTGCAGCGCAGACCCTGGCAGCTCGCAAAGAAATGTTACAGGCCGAAGCCATTGCAAGAAAAATACGATTTTTAATTCGATGGTGGAGTCAAAGTTCTATACGCATCCGAAATCAGCGCACCTTTATGTTTTGAATAATTACATAAAGAAAAATACAGATTTTTGACCGTTATATTGGAACGGAATTGGAAGTACAGCATTTAAGAAATGCCAAATGCAAAAGATTGTTATCATGGTTAATTAAAATATCAGTTGGTAGACTGTCTATGCTACGGCAGATGACGCAGGAAAATCGATACAGTAATGTACTCCGTTACAATTGTTACAATCAACTCAGAAAATACTAAATACAAGCAGATTGGAACGGAGAACAAATGTTTTTTTTTTTTTTTTACGTCGCAAGTAGGAAAATTTAGTCCTCCGTACATACTGGGTGTGGGGTTCACCGCGTACTGCAGTGGGATCCACTAAAAACAACTCTCTCACGCAACGGGATGCTGGAATTGCCGCCGATGGCATAACCTCAGCACCACACGCGTCACGGGCACACCTCACATTCATACAAATATTTACACCTCTCATTTACACTCTATTTACAAAAATATAAATATACACTACATAAAACATTCAGACACCATTTACACTCAACATTTACAGTCAATAATACAGCTCAGAATACATACACCACAGCTATGCCGGCCTCAGACAACAGAAAAGCGTCCCGCGGGAGCCACGGGTGCCGAGGCACTCCCGCCACCCGACTCCGAAGGCTGGCGCCTATCGCTGCCCTCAACCGACATCTCCGTTGTTCGCCTCGCGGTCCTCCTCTATCAGTTTCTGTTGTACCACCCTTTTAAATCACGCTGTCCATCCCTAACCGGAAGAGAGAATCGACCGCATGACTTCCTCCGGCGAGTTCAAATCGTTACGTGGTATTCATTGGCACGTGGTATTTCCTGTCTTCATCTGGGGAATACAAAGAAGGTGTGCTCCACAAAAAAATCTTTTTTTGTGAGAGTTGGGAATCTCTCCTTAAACAGGCGCTCATTAAATACTTCCAAAAAGCTTTTTGGAGAACAAATTTTAGCTACACAAAAGGAATGGATGTTAGATAATTTTAATAATCATCACAGATTACTGGACACTGAACAGTTCGTAATTCGAAGCATAAATAATCGGCACAAATGCTCTGCGCAAACCGTTTTTTTTTTCTAATGATAAATACACAGGTTAATAATCCAGATAAAGATATCAGAAAAGAAATTTTTAGATTATATTTGAATAATAATACCCTAAAAAAGTGTCAGTATAAAGATAATTGTACAGTAAGCAACTTATAGTTTCCTCAAAACATGGTAAAGGTTTGTATTAGAAAGTCCACTGTACCGATCATAAAGGAATAAATACTTACTATGTTACACATGTGAAAATAAAGATAAGTGACATAACATAGAACATAATTACTGATAAAGAATATTGATCGTGTAAACAAACCGAGTTATTTTACTATTGGGTCTTTAAAAATCAGATAATTTATTTTAAACGATGCATAAAATAATGGGAATAATTACATAAATATATGTAGTGTATTTTTTGTTATTTGATATTGTTTTTATTTAAATTTTATTAATTTGATATTAAATGTAAATAAATTAGGTTAAGTATGTATTATTCTTATTGTTGTCTCATGATACATACACGATAAAAAAGTCATTGTACGTGTGTATGTTTGTTTGTCAGACGTCCGTATCGCAACTGCTGAGGGATTGATTAGGGAAGAGAACGTTACATTATTACTATTATTTTTGAACAGTATCACGTTTTGGAAATTTTTAGGACTTCTTAAACGTTTGTACAAAACTGTGGATCATTCTAGATTATTTTATGTTATAGCACATTTTTTAACTGAAACTGTTAGAAAATATTGAATTTTCGAAATGTTTGTAGAATATTCCGCATTATTCCTGCTACAGAGAAGATCTCGAAAGTTCTTCATCAATATAAAACGAGGTGTGGGATGTAGTATCACATAAATGTGCGTAGATTAAGATGGAAGTGTAAAACTTAATTTCGTGATATGGAATGAATTCAGAATCATTCACTGTTATGTAAAACTTTGTAAAAAATTGAGAAGTGAATAAAATTACCGTAGTTAATTGACGGGCTTAAAAGGAAACGTAAATCCAACGGTGAAATACAAACGAAAGCGAAGAAAGCAAAGCTTTTGCGAGCAGACGAAACAGATGATGAATTATAGCAACGACTTCAGACTGTGAAGGAACGCGCCAGAACATCGCGGACGGCTGAATTTGGGACCAACGTGAATGCAGTCTTCAAGAAATGCAGGCATACGCTATCACTTCGCGAGATATTGAATTTGAGAACCGACGTGAACGTCCGTCTTCAGACAAAGCGGATCTAAGCTTTGCTGATTAATTAAATTAAATCAAATTAAAAATTTAATTTTACATATTTATATAGCTGCATGTATATAATACATTTGTACACATTTGAGTAGTTTCATAGTTATTGTACTGTATTTTATTTGAATGTGGAAAATACATGTTCTTTCTTCAAACTCCTCGCGTTTTTATTCTATCCATGCTATTTTAGAATAATAAATAAGCTATATTTAAAATATTATTTACATAACGGTGTGGTACGTAAATTAAAATCTAATAATGTGTTAAACAAAGATGGTACACCGATTTACAATACGAAAGGAAAGGTCGATAAGTGGGTGGAATATATTGAAGAGTTATACGTAAGAAATGAATTAGAAACTGGTGTTGTAGAGGAAGAAGAGAAAGTCAAAGAGGATGAAAGGGGTTATCTGAATTTAAGAGAGCATTGCAAGATTTGAATGGTAGAAAGGCTCCTGGGATAGACGGAATACCTGCAGAATTTCTGTGCGCTGCAAGTGCGGAAGCGATAGATAGATCATACAAACTGGTGTGTAATATTTTCGAAAAAGCGGCAGTTCCGTCAGATTTCAAAAAGAGTATTATAGTCATGATATCAAAGAAAGCAGGAGCAGATAAATGTAAAGAATACGGTAAAATTAGCTCAACTACTCATACATCAAAAATATTAACTAAAATTCTGTACAGAAGAATTAAGAGGAAAATGGAAGAAGTATTATAGGAGAAGACCGATTTGGTTTTAGGTAAAGTATAGGAACAAGGGAAGCAATTTCAGAGCTCAGATTAAAAATAGAACGATTAAAACATACGATCCTACGATTTCCTGATGATATAGTAATTCTAGATGAATGTAAAAAAGATCTTGATGGAATAATGAGCAACATGAATGAAGTTCTACGGAAGAACTTCCGCATTTAAATAAACAAGAACGAAACGAAAGTAATGAAATGTAGTAGAAATAACAAAGATGGACAACTTAATATAAAAATAGGAAACGAAAAGATTACGGAGGTAGAAGAATTTTGTTATTCGGGAAGTAGAATTACTAAAGATGGACGAAGCAGGAGCTATATAAAATACCGAATAGCACAGGTGAAACGAGCTTTCAGTCAGAAATGTAATTTGTTTACACCAAAAATTAATTAAAACGTCAGGAAAGCATTTTTGAAAGTATATGTTTGGAGCATAGCTTTATATGGAAATAAAACTTGGACGATCATAGTATCTGAGAAGAAAAGATTAGACTTTTTTGAAATGCGGTGCTATAGGATAATGTTAAAAATAAGATGGATGGATAAAGTTACAATAGAAGAGGTGTTGCGGCAAATCGATGAAGAAAAAAGCATTTGGAAATCTATAGTTAAAAGAAGAGGAAGACTAAGAGAAGAGGAACACATATTAAGGCATCCAGGAATAGTCACATGGGAAAAATTGTACAGGCAGGCAACGTTTGGAATAGATAAAATAAATTGTTAGGGATGTAGGTTGTGGGGGGTATACCGAGATGAAACGACTGGCAATGGATAGTGAATCTTGGAGAGCTGCATCAAATCAGTCAAATGGCTGAAGCCAAAAAAAAAAAAAAAATACTAAAAGAAGGAATACAAAGTTGATTCATGTTTGTTGATAAAAGTTACTGACAATTTCTGTAAAAAAGAATTGAAAGGGTCTAGAAGAAATTATCACCCCGAGCAACGCCGGCTATGTGAGCTAATTTATGATAAATTTAGCGGTAATGACTTCTTATTTTGATTACCGAATATGTAAGTTATTGTTTGTGATTAATATGATTCATGCGCTGTTCGTACATCGCAACATATTACTATATTCTGAACATAATAATTATATACTGAATATCAGTTTTATATTTGGAATATCTTTTCAATTCTTTTGTTGCGAGACCTTGTATCTTAAATATCAAATAAATTTTACGTTATGTTAAGATCAGTAATGAAAATCCCTTCATTATTTAAATATGAAGCGTTAATTAATAGTAGGCAGCAGAGATTTCACAATAATTCGAACGTATATCAGGAGAGATAGTACGAATAGGTCCGTGGAATTCCGTAGAACAGGTTTTTATATATTATTACATGGTGATTCAGAGTACAGCGAGTGAAAAGATTAACTTAAAACTTAACGTCAGAACCTAAACCTAACGTTTACCTAAACTTATGATCGGAGAGTGGAAATAATTATTCAACGGAGTAAAGTTTTTTAGTTAAAACTGCTCGTCTTTTGAAAAAATATTTCATCTTGTACCGATTTATCCGTGAAATTTGGATCTACAGAAGATACATACAAAAAAGCTTACATACAAAAAATGTTGTTATAAAAATTAACATAATAAAAATGTTTTCTGTTTGACCGACGTTCTCGTTTAAATTTCATTTGCTGTTTCCCTGTAACCGTAAAATATATTAACAGAAATATATTTCTGTTCAAAAAAATATATTTTAACATAAAATACATAAACTGAATACCGATTCATAATATATAAATCGTGGATGAACGACTCTTCCTTAAAAGACTGTCAACATATTTTATAATTCCTTATACCGACCAATTATCTAACGACTATCTTTTCTATACTAAATTTTTTAATGTAAATAAATAACCTTCAAATTGAAAAATCCCGTAAATGAACAAACTTCGGGTATTTGAAAAATTTGATTAAAGAAAAGTTCAAAATTTATTTTTTATTTTTGTCTTCAGTCATTTGACTGGGTTGATGCATCTCTCCAAGATTCGCTATTTATTACCAGTCGTTTCATTTCGATATTCTCCCTCCATCCTACATATGTTTTACATATTCCAAACGTTGCCTGCCTGCAAAATTTATCCCTTCTACTTGTCCCTGCAATATAAAGCATTTATTCCAGGATGCGTTAATAAGTGCCCTATAAGTCTGTCTCTTCTTTTAACTATATTTTTTCAAATGCTTCTTTCTTTATCAATTTGCCGCAACACCTCTTCATTTGTCATTTTATCACCCGTTTGATTTTTAACATTCTTCCTATAGCAATCCAAAGGGGGGTAGATGTTACATCAGTCCTAAATCCAAAATATTAACATCCTACCGCTAATCGTTTTCGAGTTATGCGAGATACACACGTATGTACAGACGGCACGCTGAAACTAGTCAAAATGGATATTTCCGTTGAAATCTGAAAACCGAAATTTATCGCGATCACAATACTTCTTTTACTTCGTACAAGGAAGCAAAAATCAAAGTTTATTAATGAAAAACTTAATTGATAAAATGGAATGAGGAAGGTTATAAAATGTTGTAAAGTGCAATTTTACGAGTAACCTTCAACCCTTTTACAAGATTTGAAAATTCTTTGTACACTGAGAACCCTCATCCAAGTAAAAGAGAAGAAATGTTAACCAAAACCTTATTTTTTAAGGAAAAATAATGGTTTATAAGAAACAATTTTTAGTTGTTTTATTTTCTTTCTTCATTTTCAACGACTTTTTTTTTATTCGACTAAAAAAAAGCTAAAGTAAAACCCAGCTCAGGCGTGGCATTTTTCATACCCCGATTTAAATTCTCCTAATATAGCATCATAATTACAGATTATGATAATATAATTATCGTACATTAAACTGTACACGAAAATTGAAACAGCGTCAACCCTCAAACACATATACTTCACGTAAATTTTTGTAGCCATCATTCCAGAAATTTTGGATTCGCATAGATGTAAAAAAAGAAGTGAATAGGTTTTTTACAGAAAAAGTTATTTTCCGTCCGTTACTCACAACAGCCGGAAACGTAAAAATTATTTTTTATCAGATTCATTCGAAGGACTTATGTTAAACGTTTGCAAGCCTACCCGAAATTTAAATAAAAGATGTAAATGGAATAACATATTTAAATTAAATTAAACAGGTTTCAAATAAGCAATTGTTAAAAAAAGTATTTTTTGCAAATGTCTTTTTTATTAAAAATACTTTTTTAATTCTTATTTAAATTTTGTTTTTTATTCTTTAAAGAGATCGCTGAATAACACCAACTACAAAAAAAAAATTAATTACTGGTGCAAACTTAAAAAATAGTCAAAATTTAAATTAGAGTTCTAAAAGTATTTTTCTTTTTTTTATTACGTTTGTATTGCTTTTAAATTAGTTTTTTTTTTTTAATTTATTCTTTTAAACTTTTTTCATATGTGATTTTAAACGGTTGTAGTATTAAATCTATTAAGACTATCCTATTTCAAACTAAATTCTGACCAAAGTAATCTTGAGTGTTTTGTTTTAGGGAAGTATCCCTTCTGATTAACCAATAAACACAGGGCAGGTATTTAGAATTAAACTTTTTTAACGTCGTTTTTAAATACTTCTTATTTTATAAGAATATTCTCCGTTCAATAATTCTAAACGCACACACAAACACACAGATCTATAAAGTACTTACCGTTTTGCCATAGGAACATTTTCCGCACTGAAGATAAAAAAGCTCATAACATAGAGTAAGATTCGCATGTTTAAAACTTTTTAAAAGTTTTTCGTAGAATACGAATAATTGTATAAATTTTATAACCTGATCTATTCAGAATACAAGATAGATCTACTGCTAAATCCAATATTATATGTTCACCATATACGGTGTTATTGCTTATATATATTCTCATACTTTGACGTCATAGGATTGAATATGACGCTTATGAACAGTACAGATACACTCAGCAAGTACACAAAACAGCATACCCCCGCGCTACTTCGTGAATATTAATTTTATTTTTCAATACGTGTTTTAAATAAATGGAAAAGTAAAAAATGAATGGTGGTGAAAAATACATTCTTTACTCTCCAATTTTTCTAGCTGCCTCGTTCCCGATCTTTAAACTAAAAAATAAATAAACATTTTTCAAAACTAGATAGTCTTCTACAAACCCACCGGGTTGGTCTAGCGGTATTTGCGTCTTCGCAAATCGGCTGATTTCGAAGTCGAGAGGTCCAACGTTCAAATCTTAGTAAAGGCAGTTACTTTTATACGAATTTGAATATTAGATCGTGGATACAGATGTTCTTTGGTGGTTGGATTTCAGTTAACCGCACATCTCAGAAATGGTCGACCTTAGACTATACAAGACTACACTTCACTTACACTCATACATATCACCCTTATTTATCTTCTGAAGTATACCTGATGGTGATTTATAAGAATCATTTTTTTTTTTTCAATTTTTTAGTTGTAATTATAAAATCTAATATACTACTAGAAATATTGATATATTATAATTTTTTTTTTTTTTGAGAGAGAGCATGAAATAATGTTTATTTATATTATGTTTCATAGCTTTCAAATAGCCATTTCAACCGTTATATTTATTAAAATGAAGCAAGACACAAGTGAAAACTTATAACAAACTTTTTAAGCGTCAAAATTCTCAAAACGATTAAACAATTTCTCTATTTAAAAAGTAACGTTGTAACTCAACGGAAAAAATACCACGATTTTTAATAAAAAATTATTTCGTTTTATAAAAATATTACTATGGAATATATATAAATTCACAGAAATTATCTCGTATATAGATCATAAAAATTTATATTGGTAATTCTTTTTCTGGGGGAGATGGTGTTTTATAAACATGAATTTTAATTTTATTTTTACATATGATTTATTTATTAAATTATAACAAAAATGTTATATCAGCTCTTTCAACGCCTAGGAAAAATCACTTGGCTTCCTTAAACCAGAAAAAAATCAGCGTATATCAGAAAAAATTACCGGTTCTTACAAAGATTCTGATGTAATAAATCTCCCTTTAAAAATACATTTCCTGTGATCTCTAAGTTTTCCCTCAAAATTTTGATTATTGTAAGTATTTAATTTTCACAAATTTCAGCGATGAAAAACTTGTAATACTGTTAATTAGATCCTAATGTATTACCCGTTTTCAGCTGTAGATCGGTATATCCTTGAGGCCACTAACGAAAAAAATAAATATGTTCTAATATTAAATTCACACGTACAATAAATATAACGTTATATTTCACGTCATAGAATACACCGTATATATACAGAGTGTTTCTAAAATGGTGGGGCTGGCTATACTTTTTCGGATTCTAATTGTAAAACTAAGTAAAAAAATCCTTAGGAAAAATGGCAATTTCTCCTTCGTTCTCCCACTGTCCTGCTTTTTGTTATTTTTATATAAAAATTTATATCTCAAGTTCGGATAGAGGAATCAGTTTAATATTTGTTAAGCGTCTTGGTAATAAAATCTTAAAATTGGCAAAAAATCAGAAGTTAAATATCTTTGCACATTACAAAATGGCGGCCATGTTTATTTTTCAATCAGTTATACCTCCATAAATATTATTTTATCAAAATATATCTATTATTAAGCCTTTTATTTTAAATCGGATGACGTTTTATTAATTTTTAAATCGGGTAATAAATAGCCGTTACGGCAGAAAAATTATGTAATTTTGTGTATGTTTTCATGCCCTCCACTTTACGTTCAATTCGATTAAATATTATTTGTTTTTATTTATTGTTAATTCTAGTACGATTTTCCACGTACATTGGCATTCTGTAACCGGTTTCGAAGAACATTAATTGAAGACAGTTTATTTTACGTACGGGGTAACTGTTCGTAGATGAAACTTCTTTCGACAAGAATGGTGTTCAAAACTATCACAACCAGCATATCTGGAGCGATGAGAATCCTCGTGGTACCTTCCAAAGTAGCTATCAGCAAAGGTTTTCCCTGAATATACGGGTAGGTATTTTTAACGACTATCTTTTGAATCCTGTCGTTCTACCAAATCGTTTAAATGGAGAAAATTATCTTGCTCGTTTGACCGAAAATCTTCCGCATTTGTTGGAAGACCTACCTCTACAATTAAGAGAAAATATGTGGTTTCACCACGATGGAGCTCCAGCACGTTTCAGTCAGTCGGTATCAGATTTCCTGCATGAAAGTTTCCATGCAAAATGGATAGGCAGCGGAGGGTGTATTTTTAATATTTGGTATGTTTTAATTTAGCAAATAATATAAATTTCGATAAAATTGATATTTATGGAAATATAACGGATTGAAAAATAAACATGGCCGCCATTTTGTAATTTTGCGAAGGTATTTAAGTCCTGATTTTTTGCTAATTTTAAAACTTTATTGCCAATATGCTTACCGAGTATTATTCTGATTCCTCTCTCCAAACTCGAGATATGAATTTTTACATAAAAATAACAAAATGGCGGACAGGGGGCAACAAAGGAGAAATTGCAATTTTTCCTATTTTTGTTTAATTTTACAAGTAGAATTCGAAAAAGTATAGCCGACCCATCATTTTAGAAACACTCTGTATATATTAACAGGTAATTTTATAGATTAAAAATTTGTTATTTCTTTCTGGTAATAGAAGAATTATATTTTAGGACCTGTAATTTACACGCCATATTAAACTGCCGAAAACTATATAAGCGAAGAAAAAAAATTAAACATTTTGGTCACGTAAGGTGACTAAATATTATATTAATTTATATTTAAGAAAATAAATAAATAAACAAAGATTCAAGTTATTTAAAAAAAAAAAGTAGTGAACAAATAATAACAATAATGAGGAGACTTTAATTCTATGCAAGTCCCTAATATTCGGAAATAATATATTCACTGCAGCATCTTATCTAGCACAACCGCGAAAGAAAAATACGAATCTTTTTCTATATCTTTGCGAACATGTTTTAGAATAAAAACAGCTTTTAATAATTATGAAAAATTGTAAAAACAACATATTCTGAATCTTTTAACGTTCAAAACATTTCTTTTTTAATATAAAAAAAATATTTTACGAAATTAACAAAGACATTTGATTAATCTAATCTGCCAATTTATGTAAGTTTTATTAGATTCTGGACAATTTGAGAATGTAACGCATATAAAAAATGTCATCCATCGGAACCCCAAAAAAGATTCTTTCATTATATACAGAGTAATTACGTCTTCTCTCTACTTAGACCGTATTAATTGAATCTCGTGTATTTTGAACCGACGTGCAAAACATGTTAGATAAAATTCATCAAATAAAATTCATTTCTAAAAACGTCCTATGAAAAGTGACAAGAAAAAAGGTTTTCCCGTCGTCTTCTTCATTCAGCCAAACTTAATGCTGTACTTTGGTACGCCATGCTTAGCCTACCAAAATGCAGAAAATATGCAGTCCTATAATCGTCAACTACATTGTTTTCACCATAGAGGAAAGATCAGTATTCTTCAATGAGTAACTCTAATAACTCAGATTGTTTACATGCGTCACAGCCATAAGAAAGACTGCGATCGGGAATGAAAAGCAGCAAATAAACGAACTCCTTGTAACAAGAAACAGTGCATTTATATACTTTACATCTCAGTAAAGGAAACAGCAAAAAAAAAGTCTACAGAGTGTTTCTAAAACGGTGGGCTGGCTATACTTTTCGGATTCTACTTGTAAAATTAAACAAAAAATATCCTTACGAAAAATGGAAATTTTTCCTTCGTTCTCTCCCTGTCCGCCATTTTGTTATTTTTATATAAAAATTTATATTTGTAGTAATTGTCAAAGAAAATGGTAATCCATAAAAAAAACCTTACCTTATTGCAAAATATATTAGATAATATTTTTTCACAAAAATATTTTGTAATTTATATTTTCTTGTTAATGGATAGAAAACATTTAAAATCTCCTTAATAGTTTTTCTTTAAATCAATGGAATTTGATACCTTTTCCGTGTTCTGACAATATCAAATACATAATTGTACTCGACGTACAAATTAGACCGTTTACTGTGACTGTGCATATGTATAAATCAATGAATCGATATTAACATTTTTAGATATCTTCTCTGTAAATGATTTTTTCTACCTCGATAAAAATGTTTAAATTCTAAATTATTCTCTTTATTTAAACCGTGTTTTTAATTCTGAAATAGGTGTACGATAATAATATGAAATATTTGAAGGAACTAAATTTCTCTAAAGAAAACTTATTTGCAAACAATATCTGACTATTAGATATTATACGGTCCGTTCTCAGTACACCTGATTTTATTTTAACGCAATATCTTTTCTGTTTTACGCAAGAAAACCTGTCTCAATAAGTTACTATTGTTTGTTTTGACTCGTCGTTTAATTTGATTATAACAAGAAATATCTGTTTCTGGGTTACAATGTCTGACATGACAATAATTACTACGGCATAAATTACTACAGCAGAAATGACCTTTGATGGTCACGGTCTTGTATTGTTATAAATTAGTTTATTAATATTATTTCTACAATACCTGAAAAGCACTTGGATAAAATAGTTGAAATAACGTTAAGTTTTACAATATCCTTCTTTAAAGTTAATGGAACTACCTCTTTATATAGCAATCGCTCTTTGATGATAATAATATTAATAAAGATAAATGAAACGTACTTAAATTAAAACGATAAAATAATATGAATTGTTAATGATGAATAATGTCTGTATCTCTGTATTTCCAATAATTCCTTTCTCTGGTATTAATCGTAAATTAAAGTACCTTCAATATCTACGGTTGAAGGACCAAAAGTATGTCAAATGAAAACCAACTTGTTGCCATATCTTGGTTGTATTTGTTCTGTGTATTGATCTTGCCGGTTCATATTTTGTAGTAAATAAAGTAAATTGTTCGATTGTTTTTAAAGGATATATTTTCATAAGCGATAGTAATCGTTATATATTAACGTATTTATGATTTAATTTGTTTTTGTATTACAAGGTTGCAAAAATATATACTCGTATAATTTACTGTATATACCTGTTTACTTTATGAATACTTAATTTTGACTGAAAAGTATTAGAATTAGATATATTGTAACACACACAAATGAGTCTTTGAATGATGGATAGAGATTGCCGGAATCTAGTGTGGAGTCGGCTTATATAATGTACATGGAGCCGAGTGAACCGCCAGGAAGGAGCTATGTGAATCATAAGGAACAGAGGGGATTGCCAGGAGCTGTGTGAATTGTACGGAGTTGCGTCTGAACAACTATCTTTTATTTTTAACATCTTCATCGTTTTCAGTTTAACGTTATTTTTATATAGATTAAATTCTCTACAAAATTTTTTATAATTATTTATTAATTGGCAATTTAATCAAGCTATTTTATGAAAAATAAAATTTTTGTTTTACATTGTAGGAAAGGATCACATTTACTCCTTAATTTAAGTTCTAATGGCTTCATTTTACCCCCCTTAAATCAGAAATTAGGGCGAAATTTTTATACCACGAAAACGAAGTGGTCTCGGAACTATATTTATATTATGTTTTTCCCTTTATTTTCACTTTTAGAAAGTGCCTTGCAAAATTATTTTTTCGTGAAATACAAATACTTTTTAATTTTATTTATTTTTATAAAAACGAGGAGTTCAAATTAATTAGAAATTTAAACGTGTTAGCACGATTTTGTTTTTACCTAACGTTTGGTGGAGAATATTTAATACATGTTTTTATTCTTTTTTCTGTATTTCAAAAATGCTTAAGTCATCGTAAACAACTTATTTTACATTGTAGAATAAATTATATTACTTTACGAAACAAAATATTCAAAAGAATATTCTTTTAAATTTTTAATTGCCGTAGAAAATAATTTTAATTTCAAATAACACAAGTATTTTTTATTTAATGAAATAAAAATTACGCTTACTTTAAAAATGCATTTTAACAAAATAATAAAATGGATAATGTTTATTACCTATATTTTAATAAATAATAAATCAATTTAACAAACATGTTTATCGCTGATATCTTCTTATATAAATAAAATGTAAACGTTCCTTTGTTCAAAATCTTAAATATCCGAACGTTCTTCACCGATTGCTTTGAAATTTTGACACGACGTTGTATTCAAATATACACGTGTTTTTATATGCCTACTATTTATATATATCTAAGATGTCACACCTGTGACAGGTAAAAACATGCTTTTTTTGAAAAACAGGGCTATCTGTTGGACGTAAAAGCAACACACGCTATACTAAATATTTAACGATTCCATTTCAGTGTTTCCGATATGTGTGTCCGCTATAGAATAAAAAATTACTGGACCGATTTAGGTACGGGGATAAATGGGGAAAGAGAAAAGAGAAAGAGGGAAGAAGGAGAAAATGGAAAAAAGAAATGGAAAGGGGAAAAGAGAATAAGAAAAGGGAAAAGGAAAATAAGGAAAAGACAAATGAGAGAAGGAAAGGAAAATGAGGAGGAAAGTGGGAAAATGGAAACGGAATATGGTAAAATGAAAATGGGGAAAAGGGAGAAAGGGTAAAACGGAAAAAGGGAAATGTTAAATTTGTTGTACTGTAATGTTCATTTCGTTAATGTTTTATCAAACGTTCAATTGTGTTCATTTAATCTATATATATATATACATAGATTAATAAATGATAGTGATAGCAGAACAGGGTTGCTCTAAAACTACAATTTCAGCAATAGCCTTGTGCTACTTTTACAATTAAAACTCTTAAAAAAAGACTGCGTCAAAAAAATCACCAGTTGTTACAATTAAAAGTACGAGGTAAATATACATTTTTTTATGGTAAACATAATTTACCTTACTGCTAAACATAGTGAAGGAAAAATGTAAGCCATGTTTATGAGAAAAGTAGAGATAGATGTTTGTTGTGAAATGCAAGATTTTTAAAAATACCATTTGTATTTTTAATTACAACCTTATATTCATAAGACGACGCTTTTTGCACTAAGAATACATCATATAAAAGAGTAATTCACAATAGGAGACAAATATTCCAATAAGACATTGAGTGTTGCAAGACAGCCATACTCAATTGCTGTTGCAGTGGGATATTACAGGTAAGCATGGAACAAAGCTGGATATGATCTGTCTCTACTACATACAAATAGCTATTTGTCTAGCAAAAGAAAGAAGCTGGAGAATGGAACAATATACTATTGTTAAATAACATTAAAAACTAATGAAGATAAGTTGTCAAAAATTTGTATACACATTTTTCTTATGATGCAAGTGTGGACTAAGAAAGGATTTTTTGAAATTCATATTTTAGAGTTAAACTGGAGCAACAGTAATATATATATATATATATATATATATATATATATATATATATATATCTTTTTAATTCTTACTAATAGATAACACCTTAATTTTTGGTATGTAAAAATCTTCATGTGAATATCTAAAGTGCCAAAGGTGTACAGTATGGTGGGTCAACAAATACGCCACCGCCACTGTTATTGTAGGTGCGACGTTCCTAACTGCACCTTCCTTCGATTTATGTAATAAAATAAAAATATTGACTGCAATGGAAAATGCAAATAACCATATAGCGACCAGGATGCTTGTTTAATTTAGTAATAGGCTGACACCCATTAAAAATTACTGATGAATGATAATAAATTTTATGCAAAAGAAAAAATCCAAGCCTGATTGGGATTCAAAACCAGAACCTTCCAAATGAATTTCAGAGACACTCCGCCATTGTTATAACAGCAGTACTAGTTATAATGATAGTATAAAAATAGTTACAAACAGTTCAGTTCTGGTAATTCAATAAAGTTGAAGCATAAACTATGCTTAATAACACATTACAAATTCACATTATGTATTAAGAGCAAA
Source organism: Lycorma delicatula (assembly GCF_047948215.1). NCBI lineage: Eukaryota > Metazoa > Arthropoda > Insecta > Hemiptera > Fulgoridae > Lycorma > Lycorma delicatula. The sequence continues at coordinate 76,718,366 of NC_134466.1, read as the reverse complement.
AAGTTAAGATAGAAAAACAAATAAATACATTTAAAAAATCTATTTAGCAAAATAATCAGATGAGAGTTTAATTTTGATTTGATTTTGTAAACTTTATTTACAGACACAGGAATTGCTTACCAAGCCATTTCAATTTCATTGTGTAGTTCCACTAGTGACTGGCTTTTTACTGTACACTGCATTCTTGACTGTCCCCCGCAAGTAATATTCTTGGGGGGTTAAATTAGGCAAACGGAGTTGTACACAATCAGGTACCTTTGTCCTGTCCATTATGGAACAATATTATCCAGGTAGGTGTGACGCACATCTGAATGAAAGTATGTCAGCGCTTTACAGACATTCTTGAACACCCAATACCAGTTGGTAAAAAAACTGACAAAGTGTTACAAGAACAAATGCTGAGAGAGAGAGAGCAGAAAAATTGTTCCAATGTTAATCTGTTGTTTGTAAACAAGGAAAAAATACAAGCCACGGCAACAAATCTTTGAAAATTTATTTTCAAAGTCCGATTTATTTTAGGTTAGGCAAGAATATGACACCAGAAGACAATAGTCAGAAGTAAGATTCTTGCATACTTTATTTTAGGAGGGGTACGAGATTACCAGACCCGGAGATGAGCTACTGCGTTTAGGTAAGGCACAGATGTGACACCAAATGAAAACACCGGAAGCTCTGACAGTCAGAACGTAAGATTTTTAAATCCTATATGTTGTAGTTGGTGTACAGAGATACCATCATGTGAGGACACCGGAGAATTTCAAGTTTGACTGCGTGTTAAAAAGGTAAGACTCCAACATTGCCACGAATCGTAACTAAACTGGAAATCAATAATTAAATAATTGTGGGAGGTTTGACACACTCTGTCAAACCTCCCAAAAGTCTTGCAGGTATCATTTCTTCCCCTAAAAACAAAAATTTCTGTAATATAAATAAAACTGTTTTTAACAAATGATATTGATATCAAAAAAAGTAAGACGTTACATTTCTATTATCAAAATCTGTTATTTATTTAGAATTTTGTTTAAAAAAAATACATTTTAAATATATGTAATAGACAATAGATATACAATAATAGGTAATAAACAATATTTAAGCATTCTATGCAAAAAATAGAAAAATTTGTTACAAAACTCTTACCAGCCTGACTTAATTTATTAAACAACGAATAATTGCATTATTTCTGTAAGTGTGATAGGTATTATTCTCTGTTTAATAAATGAAATTGGGCTGGGAAGAATTTTACAACAAATTTTTCTATATTTTGTTTATTATATGGAATGATTAAACATTTAAACATTGTTTATTCTCCAATTATTTATATTTCGGAAATCTTTGTTTTCTGAGGGGTAGAAGTGATATCTGCAAGTCTCTCACCATACGGTTTACAATTTTATTGTAATTTTTTTGGATAAAATAATTAAGACATTGCCTGCTGCAAGCAACTCGTTAGTTCCTTACATGACTGTTCAGTACATCCCTTGAGAATCCATGGTGGTTGTTTTTATATAATAGTGTCTGTATGTAATATGTCTCTTTATATAATAGAATATATGTCTCTTTATGCATACTTACAATACTTATTTTATGAATAACCAATCATAAGACCTCAGAAATAGTAGTAGATCAGCTTTCCAAAACAAGAGAATTGGTCAATGACATGCTGACTATATCTTCAGTAAATTCATCAAAGTTCTTCCTGTCTTCCTGAAATCTTGTTCTAAATATTATGTCTTCAAAAAAACATTTTAAATTGTGGCTTGGAAATGAAAACGAGAGAATTTTGTTCTCAACTCATACTGTAATACTGTAAACAAAAATATTTGGGAAGTTAATTGATTACTTCCTACCATTTATTTTCTCTGTTTCTTTTGCTAAGTTTCTTATACGAGTATTGACTTAAATGTATTTACTTAAGGTGATTTGTAGTCTTAAATTGCTTTATTACTTGAATATATTATATGCTTTATACATAATATACTTTATAACACACATTCTTTACACATCATATTGCTTATACATTTTTTTTTTTACTTTATACATTATATAATTTTTAAAGGTGATCATGATTATTCATTCCTTAGTTATAAAATGATAGCTGCTATTTGATTCATGTTCTAATAAAATATTTGTCTTATCGTTTAAATAAATTCACTTTGACTATTTCTAAAATTTTTAATTTAAAAAATCAATATTTATTTCTAATTTGTATACAGGAAATAGTCCACACACAAGTTTTCACTTAGGTGGGCATTACAGCTTTTCATATTCTTGTTTGTATTTTATTATTAGTATTTCAGATTAATTAATTAAATTGTACCAATAATTTGCTTTTGTTTATCTTAACTTAATCTATAAATAGAAATTTTAAGATTTGTAATTAAGATAAATTAAAAATATATATATATTTATATAACTAAGAATTTGTTATGTAGAAGTACCCAAACACCTAAATTTTCGCCTGCGGTTAAAATATTTTCAAAATTACAAACGTACCGCAGAATTTAAGTACCATACAGGTATACAACTCGTCCTGTGAAATTAGTTGTAATGATATGAAGTTATGGTGGCATGGAATGTTGAAAGCCACTTTTATTAATAAGCTACTAAGTACGTTCTTGCTTACGCAGTAATGTTCATAACTATAGCGATTAACGTTTTCGACCAACGAGTAATTTATAATTCTACGTAAAAGCAGTTCATTAGATTAAATGTTTTATGTTGTTGTAAATAATATTATAAGATGTTTAGTAGTTGACAACTGCTGATTTTCAAAAAACGGTCGACTAATACATATTGAATTTTAAATTAATCGATTAATTTTAATAATCGACTAGTACGACTAATTTTAGTCGAACTATTCCCATGATTGTATGTTAGCGTATAAGATTATGTTTAAAGTTTTACAGAGTGAAAAAAGAGTATATTATTTACGTGTCGTAAGTATATTAAAATAAATAAATTTCAAAAAATATATAATAACGTAGTAATAATAATAGAAACCTAAAATTAAATATATAGTAATAGGACTAATATTAGTATTGTTTATCCCGCGATTGTTTGCTAGTGATTAAGATTATGCCTACAGATTTACCAGAGTGAAAGAAGTATTTGTTATTTACGTGTTGTAAGCATATTAATGTACCAAAAAATAATATAGTAATTTCTATACTATATTATAGTGTAACACGTGGGTTTCAATAACGGTTTCATTAACCACGTTATCTTAAGTTCCAGTATTATAATAAAGTATTATTATCATAAATTTTTTTGCAGAGTATGGATGCACAAACTTGTTAATTCATTTTTGGAAGAAGATCCATTTTCCTTGCCTGTTAAAAAAGAAAACGTGCGTGAAACAGAGCAGACAGAATATTTGTTTGTACCTCCTGCCAAGACAGATGGTGACGAAACAATATTTAAACAAGTAAGCTATTTTCTATTTTCTCTTGGTTTATGTTATAATTATAAGACCTAGTTATTGTAAGAATTCTCAATTTTTTATTCATCAGGATATATTTATTAACTGTTTATGGCCCTCATATGGTTTACCATTCATGTCTGATATGAGATATTTTGATTTATAATATAAAAAAAAAATTATTAACGAAGTGTAGGGAGATAAATAGCTATGATAAACAGATTGTTCTTAACATTTTAATGTAGATAAACATTTTGACGACAGTACATAACAAAGAAAGTACAGTGAGCTAATGCCTCATGGTGTAAACAAAGCTGCCTAAACATTATTCATTCTAGACTCAGATTCAATGTTGTTTACAAAAACCGTACAAAGCTATCCTTGGTTTGGTGAAACATGTTCAGTTACAAGAAGGTGTATTATACTTTTTGATAATCTTCATTCTAGGTCACTGCATAATTATTTTCAAACAAGACTGACTGTTTATATATGTTTCCAGCAGTGACATTAATTTATACAAAACCATTTAGATTGCGCTTAGGTGCAAATATTTATCTATTGGTTGATAGCTAAATGCCAATACCTACAATATACGTGTGTTCCAATGCTATCAAGTCTGATTATATACTGTAAGATGCCAGTGCAAACTTCGAGGGCAGTTCAGGAAGTAGCTTACATTTTTTAATAAAAAAAAAGAAAAGTTGTCTATTTGAAAGGGACAATCTTAATATTTTTTATATAGTCCCCATTTAAATTGCACTTATAATAACGAGCATGAGTTTAACAATTCCTCCTCTGTAGAAATCTGCCCCCTTAGATTTTTGGCACCTATCTTACCCAAAAATTGTGATAAGCAAGTTTCCCCAATACAATTTCTTGCAGTAGACTTTTGTAAAATTTGGGGAAAATGAAGCGAGCGTTCCGTAATCGAAATGCGGCGATTTTCACAAATTTTATCGTTGATTGCCAATGTCAGTTCAGTTCAAATCTCAGACCACTGAGATCCTCTTCATGAATATTGGTACAGCCATTTTTAAAGTGAATGCACCATTGCCTCACTCCGCCATCACTCATTATTCCATCTCTGTACATCTCATAAAGTTGCCAATGAATTTTAACTGGTTTGAGGTTTTTTGCCAGTAAAAACCTAATCACTGAACGCACCTCACAACTTGTGGGATTTTCTGCTGAAGCGCACTTTTCAATAATTCACAACAAATACAGTAGGAAAGTCATAGTCCACAAGGCTATGACAACTTGGTGCGTACTAAGTGTAGATAGGTTTTGACACCAATGGCAGCTCTATCCCCATCATCTCCATGCTAGACACAAACATAAGTTACTTTTTGGACCGCCCTCATTGTTACTTCCAAGCTCTTGACTTCGTCAGATGTTACATTTCATTAACCACACTTATTTTAAGTTCCACTATTATAATAAAATATTATTACCTTATATTTTTTTGCAGACTATGGATGCACAAACTGGTAATTCAGTTTTGGAGGAAGTTCCATTTTCCTTGCCTATTAAAATAGAAAACACGCATGAAACATAGCAAAAAAAATATTTGTTTGTAACTCTTTCCAAGACAAATGATGATGGACAGACAATATTTAAACAAGTAAGCTATTTTGTCTTTTATGTTGGTTTAAGTTATAAATATAAGACCTAGTTATTGTATGACTTCTCAACTTTTTATTCATCAGGGTACATTTATTTACTGTTTACGGAACCCATATCGTTTAGTAATTATGTCAGACACAAGATCTTTTGATTTATAGTATAAAAAACAGTGATTGGTGTATAGGGAGAGAAATAGTTATGATGATCAGATTGCCCCTAACACTTTATGGTAGATAAACATTTTGATAACAGTATGTAACAAAGAAAATACAGTGTGCTGATGCCTCATGGTATAAACAAAGCTGCCTAAATGTTATTTATTCTATACCCAGATCCAACATTGTTTACAAAAATATTACATAATTATCCTTGCTTTTGTGAAGCATGTTCAGTTACTAAATGGTTTATTATAGTTTTTGATAATCCTCATTCTAGGTCTCTGCATTTTTGTTTTCAAACAACATTGATACGTTTCTTTATGTTTCCAGCAGTGACATTGTCTTATACAAAGCTATTTAGATTGTGCTTAGGTGGAAACTTTTTTTGTTGATCGATTTATAAATGCCAATGCCTACAATATAGTGTTCCAGTGTTATCAAGTCTGATCATATACTGAATGATGACAGTTGCAAACTACGAGGGCAGTTCAGGAAGTAGCTTATGTCCTTTAATAAAAAACCAACCAAATAAAATAAAAGAAATGTTATTATCTATTTCAAAGAGATAATCTTATCTATTTTTCTATGTAGTCGCCATTTAAATTGAGGCACTTATCATAACGACACGAGCTTTTCAAATCCTTCTCTGTAGAAATTGGCCTGCCCCCTTAGATTTTTGGCACCTATCTTGCCCAAAACTTGTGGTAAGCAAGCTTCCCCAATACAATTGCTTGCAGTAGACCTTTGTGAAATTTGGGGAAATGAAGTGAGAGTTCTGTAATCGAAATGCGGCCATTTTCACAAATTTTATCGTTGGTTATCATTGTCAGTTCATCAGTCACAAGGCTCGGCCGACCACTGAGGTCCTCATCATGAATATTGGTACGGCCATTTTTAAACTGAATGCACCACTGCCTCATTCCACCATCACTCATTATTCCATCTCTGTACACCTCATAAAGTTGCCGATGAATTTCAACTGGTTTGAGGTTTTTTGCCAGTAAAAAGCTAATCACTGAACACACCTCACAAGTTGTGGGATTTTCTACTGAAGCGCACTTTTCAATAATTCACAACAAATACATCTCGATTCCCCCCCGAGGGGAGAAGATCCCACCTCATAGCGTGTCCGGTCGCCTCACCACCCCCTCCGTTCCTAGCCAGTAGTGGCTTTAACGGAGGACATCTTCTCGCCCTCAAACTGATTGTGCCACACAGCTTTCAGTCCAGGCCCCGCAGAGATGCCACCGATGCAGATGCCCCGAGGGACATCTACATCAGTAAAAATTCACCCCGAGATAGATTTACGTGTTTATGCCTTCAGAATGAAGACAACAGACACCTGCAGCTACCACGTCGCCCTCAGGAACTAAGCTAGAAACCTAACCGCGGAACGAAGACCCCGCACCTAGATCCAACTATTAAAGAGCCACTTTCTGAATGTCTCAGATCCGTACTAACAACCTCAACAATAAACTTTCCCACTAAAGTTTTGTACATCGAAATTTAGACCTAGTTCCCTTAAGAACCCCGCTTAATACTCAAAATGAGTTTCTATCTAACTCCGTTCCGGTCTGCCCGGGAGAGGAGAATTAACGCCTACTCCCGAACAGCGCCATCACGGAATCCCGCGTGACATTCACCATCTTTCGCAGACCGCCAACGGGCAAGAATAATCCCGCCCGCCGACAACGGCCGCAACTGCGCCGACAGCCTGATTAAATACATAACACCAATACATCTAACCGAGGCACGCTGCCTTAAGCGCCTACCTTCGGCCAGTCAACTGCCCAGGCGCTCCCTAGCCACCCAGGTTCCTATCACCTACTAGATCCCTTCGGCAGCCCTGTTCAGGGCGAGGAAGCAAAGGAAGCCAGCAACTATTGTCCACTCTCTACGAGTCCTCCGGTTGACTCGTAGATCCAAAATAGAGTTTACTCTCTCGAGTTCCCTAGCAACTCTGGTACTTTCAGCTTCGTACCGGGGACATATGTGAAGGACATGGTCCACGGTGTCATCGAACCTACAGTCCGGACAGAAGCCGGAATCAACCAACCTAAACTTTGCCAATTTATCCCTAAAGGCACCATGTCCTGAGAGGAACTGAGTGGTATGCCGATTGGGGGATACCCAGCTAATCGCTTACCGGGTCTAAAGCCATATTGGTCGTCCATCAGCAAGTGATTCAAAGTAAGCCTACTATTAATGCGGAGTTAAAGTACCTTCTCGAAAAGTTTTCCAACAACTGGTAAGAGCGTCAGAGGACGGTAAGAAGAACTAACGGTGGGGTCCTTGTCGCCACCCTTGAACAACAGCTTCAAGATTCCACGCTTCCAGCAAGCCGGGAAGTACCCGGCAAACAAACACCTATTGAATACCCTAGTCAACGGGCCAAGAATTACAGGCAGGGTGCGAACAAGGAGATCCACCGTGATACCATCATATCCGGGAGCTTTGTTCCTAGCAAGGCTACAGATTACCTGGTGGACTTCCGCCTCAGTAATCTCCAAAGACACAGAGTCCGTATTGAAATTTACAACCGCGGCTCGAACTCTCCGGTGATACGAGGTCTCACCAACCTCGATCGGGGAGCAGATCGTCCATCAGAAGAGATAGAACACGATCTTTCTCAACAACAACGCCGTCCTGGGTCGAGAGAGCCGACAGAAGACTGTCCTTTTTACGTTTGTGACCAAGCACACGATAAACAACACCCCAAGGGTCTTTATTCCCTTGCTCTTGAACAAAAGAGCGCCAGGAATCTCGTTTAGAAGTCCTAATTCTATGAAAATACTCGTTCCTTTTCTGACGGTACTCCGCAAACAAGGCCTCACGCCGGTCAGGATCACGCGCACGCTGTGCGGCTCTCCTGAGTCAGCCCACGGCCTGCTTTATCGCAGTCAAGTCCCGAGACCACCAACCAGCTACTCTCTCTCGACCCGTACTCCGAGGGATTGAGAGTTCTGCGGCTTCAACCACCGCAGGGGAGAAATTCTCTGCCAGGTTATCTAGAGGGACCTCGTCCAGGGTACGAGTGAACACCCCCATCCTGGCCGCAAGAATGTTTGAAAACTTGGGCCAATCCGCCCGCCTGTGCAAGAAGCGCCCCTGCTGAACAGGGGCGTCCGCCCTAAAGACATCGCGCAGCCCACCTAACCACTCAAAAACTATGAGCCGATGGTCGCTTCCGCAATCATCTACTACAGACCAGTTCTGAATCCTACCTGAGATATCCTTGCCTATGGTAATATCAATGTTGGTACCAAGGAAGGTCCTCCGCAATCCCAGCGCGCCGGCGAAGGTTGCCGACTTTCCGGCGACATTGAACACTTCAAAACGATGCTGCGCGATGAAGCCTTCTAGCAATTCTCCGCCGTCGTCTGTGATCCCACTTTGCTAAAGAAGCGATTTGGCATTCGCATCAACTCCTATAAGAATAGGACGAACCGCTACCAGCCTGATAATTCTATCCCATCTTTCCAAATGTAATTCAGTGGGATCTCTGTACTGAAAGTACGAACTAACCACAACTAGGTCGAAACCATCCACAGCAAGCTTAACAACGACATGATGCGTGTCAGAGGCCTGCCGTATAAAGATACTATCAATAGACTTCCTGCACAGAACGGCGGATTTACTATCACCTACATGGAACTTATTCTAGCCTGAAAAACCTGACAGGTCACCCTTGACAACATACGGGTGTTGAAGAGGTAAAACATCGAGGCTCCGTTTTTCAACGACGTTACCTAACTCGACTTGGACCGCATAGGCACCCTGGGCATTGAGTTGACCGAACCTAACCATCGAGCGAGTTGAAGTAGACCACAACCGCTCTTAAATAACTACCACACTCCCTACTGTTGATGGAGTGCCTATGATTTCTGCGTAACCGCTCGCAGTTAACGCAGACCGGAGCCTCCTTCTTTTTCGGACAATCGTCACGCTTGTGGCCCTCCTCACCACAATGCGCGCAGACCGACGCATATTTACAGAATTTGGCCCTATGGCCGAACCTACAACATTTAAAGCACCTCTGCACATCAAGGAATTCCTTGACGCGGCAAGAGGCAAAATCGACGAAGACCCTACCCTCGGACAAAAACTTCTGGTGGAGACCAGCACCTAATTCGAAAACTCCGTAATACCGAGGGGCATCACGCTTTCCAGTCTTAAAGACTAACCTACACTGCTCTTTCTTTGAACGTGGCCGCATCCAAATCAGTATTCTGCTCTCGAATGAGAGACAGAACTTCCTCATCAGAGACCCCGCTCGATGTCATATATAATGACTCGGGGCTTTCTTAATCGCTTGGGGTCCACCTTGACCTCAAGCTTCTGCACCGCTGGAGAGGCCTTGATGACTTGGACCGTCTCCTTGTTATCCGCAACGACGACTAAACCCTTGCTGGTCTCCCTTCTATCTCGAATCCTAAGCCGATTCCGGTCGCCACGAAGGGCTTCTCAGAAATCGCGCTTCAATTCCTGACTCGTGGTCTTGGAGCCCTCCGCCTTGTTAACAAAATGTACCTCCGGCTTCTTCACCGCTTTGCTGGCCTCTCGTTTGGTCTTCAGGACTTCAGCGTAGCGCCTGGGCTTTGCTGGGGCTTGAATAACCACCTTGTGAGCCTTAACCTCTTGGGGCTTGGAGGCCAAGGCCTCGAAACCCTCGCTTACCGCCACAAAAGCTTCCCTCAGCTTACCTAGCTGGTGGAGAATTGTCTTCCTCGCACCCGAGCGGACTCCGCCGGGAAGAGAAACAAAATCTACCAAGTAGTCCAGGTCCTCCTGGACTACCTTCAACAGCAGGACAGAACTACCAGGTCTGCCCTTTGAATTCTTAAAAGCCTCTACTACAGGGGAGGACCGCACCTGGGTGGGTGCCCCTGTGTCCATCGCGTCGCTTACCTCGTCCTCTGGGGAGCTAGTCGACGGCACCGGCGCTGGTTTCCTCTTCCGCCTGGACTTCTTTACAACTTGGAACTCCGACATGGCCGAAGATTCCCTAACGTAATTGGATGCTGACGAAATCTCGCTGTCTCCTATAAACTGGTTTGGGCAAGCCCACGATGTGACGACTGCCCGCAGCGAGTACGGGCAGCTGGAGACCCTTACGTTCTCCTGTCACGCTACGTACCTCTTCGCCGCTACTGGAACGATTGATTGACAATGAACCACTGATAACGGCCCCCGCTCTGACAAGAGCGCAGAAGGACTAAAAGGCAGAGCCTTTTTTCTGTCACGGGGACTAACGACCAGCAGTCGTTGCCACCCTTTCGCCGCGTTGAGGCGAGTACGCGTCGTATAAATCCACGCCAATCACACCGCAGCAAAGCTACAGATGTCGAGTCTAATTTAAAATGCGCTGTTAGTGAATACAGACTTAGGATCAGCAAACCTCGATACTGTCAGAAGGTACACACACGACCGACAGCCAAAAAGACACTGATAATAAGGTATACCACAAGGATACTCTGAGACGCACAAGGTACCAGAGTATCTCACAATAAATACAGTAGGAAAATCACAAGGCTATGACAGCTTGATGCTACCTTAAGTGTAGAAACGTTTTGACGCCAATGGCGGCTTTATCCCCATCAGCTCCATGCTAGACACAACATAAGTTACTTTTTGGACCGCCCCCTCGTTGTTACCTTGACTTCGTCAGATGTTACATTTCAGTAATATTTCATTAACCATGCTTATTTTAAGTTCTACTGTTATTATAAAATAATATTACCTTATATTTTTTTGCAGAGTACGGATGGTCAAACTTGTAATTCAGTTTTGGAAGAAGTTCCACTTTCCTTTCCTATTAAAATAGAAAACACGCTTGAAACAGAGCAAAAGGAATATTTGTTTGAACCTCTTTCCGTGACAAATGATGAAGGTCAGACAATATATAAACTAGTAAGCTATTTTGCTTATTATGTTGGTTTAATTTACAAATATAAGACCTAGTTATTGTAAGAATTCTCAACTTCTTATTCATCAGGATATATGTTTATGGCCCTCATATCGTTTAGCATTCATGTCTGATATGAGATATTTTTATTTATAGTGAAAAAAACAGTTATTAATGGAGTGTAGTGAGGTAAATAGCTATGATGAACAACAGATTGTCCCTTACACTTTATGGTACATAACCATTTTTCCAAGAATACAAAACACAGAAAATACAGTGAGTTTGATGACTCATGGTACAAACAAAATTGCCTAAACATTATCCATTTTATTCCCGGATTCAACATTGTTTACAAAGATAGTAATACATTACAAAGTTATCCTTTCTTTTGTGAAGCATGTTCAGTTACAATAAGATTTATTATAGTTTTCGATAATCTTCATTCTAGGTCACTGCATTTTTGTTTACAAAAAGGATTCGTGGGTTTCTTTATGTTTCCAGCAGTGACATTCTCTTATACAAAACGATTTAGATTGTGCTTAGGCACAAACATTTTTCTATTGATCGATTAATAAATGCCATTGCCTACAACATATTTGTGTTCCAATGTTATCATGTGTGATTGTATACTGAAAGATGCCAGTTGCAAACTGCAAGGGCAGTTCAGGAAGTAGCTTACATTTTTAAATAAAAATCCCAACCAAATAAAAAAAAGAAATGTTATCTATTTGAAAGGGACAATCTAACTATTTTTCTACGTAGTCGCCATTTAAATTGAGGCTTTTATCATTACGATGCATGAACTTTCCAAATACTTCTCTGTAGAAATCTGCTGCCTTAGATTTTTGGCATGACTAGCACTAGATAGGGAATCTTCGAGAGCTGCATCAACCCAGTCAAATGACTGAAGACAGAAAAAAAAAGAAAAGATTTTTGGCACCCATCTTGCCCAAAACATATGATAAGCAAGCTTTCTCAATATAATTTTATGCAGTAGACTTTTGTGAAATTTGGAGTAAATAAAGGGACAGTTCTGTAATCGTAATGCAGTGATTTTCACAAATTTCAGTCACAAGTCTCGGCCGACCACTGAGGTCCTTATCATGAATATTGGTGCGATCATTTTTGAATGCACCACTGCCTCACTCCATCATCACTCATTATTCCATTTCTGTACATCTCACAAAGTCAATGAATTTTAATTGGTTTGAAGTTTTTTGCTAGTTAAAACCTAATCACTTAATGCACCTCACAACTTGCAGGATTTTCTACTGAAGCACTTATTTCAATAATACACAATGAACAAAGTAGGAAAATCACAGTCCACAAGGTTACAACACCTTGATGCGTACTAAGTGTAGAAATGTTTTGACGCCGAGATCATGGCTCTATCCCTAACATCTCCTTGATAGGCTCAAATGTAAGTTACTTTCTGGATCACCATTGTATTATGGAAGCAATCATACAGATGAATTATTTCTGTGAAAATCTGTTTATTTTATGACTGTAAGAAAAATAGATGTTTTTGGGCTTGTGGATTCTATATAGTATTGCAAATAATGAATGGAGGCCTTTTTAAACTTATGAGGCTTTTTCCCTTCCTTTACTCTGGAAATAGTACGGACTTTTTCCCCTTGAATAATTGTATAGAAGTTAATAGGTTGAGAGTTAAGTTAAGAGTAGCAGATAATTCAGTAGAAGAAAATTCTTATATAGTGTTAAGTGCAGGTAGACCGAAAGTGAATACAATTTAGTGGTATTCATTTTTCATTATACGTCCACATTGTTGAACTACTTTTTACATGCAATAAAGGACTACTATTTTCTCGATAATTTATTTGAATTTTCAAATTAATTTTTAGTAACTAATTTACTTAAGATCTTTATAAAAGTATATCACTTGCTACATTGTTCAAATAGAATGTATAGAAAATTTCAAGCAATATATTTGATAAGTCTTTTTTGAATTATTCTCTAACCAGTACAATAAAGTAATTAACACATTAGGTGTCGCAAGGAACTCATTGATTCTTCACACGACTGTTCAGTACAGCCCTTCAGGATCCATGGTGGTTGCTAACTCAGCCTTATTCATTGCTTTTACATATATTGTGGACTGTGATGTATGATTATGAACACCCCTGTAGCACAGTAGGAATACTAATATGCATTCCTTTCACGGGCTGTCATCTTTTGACACCCTTAGTAACCAACATATGAAATCTATTCTGTTAGATTGCGTTTGTTAGCGATTAAGATTATGTTTACAGTTTTTACAGAGTGAGATAAGTGTGCATTATTTCCATGTTTTATGTATATTAATATATTTAAAAATAATAATATAGTAGTTTCTAAAATAACCCATTTAATCATTAATCATATTTGAGGAGCTAGGAGCTAAGTAAACCTTATGTATTTTTTAATGAAATAATGGAATCTCATCTACTACAGAGTCAGACTCGCCCTGTTAGCAAACAGGAAATTGGTCATGAACAACAGACAGATATTCAGAATGATTCTGAAAGCGAAATACGGGGGATATTCAATAATTAAAGAGATAAATTGATGTAGAAGTGAAACAGTTTGTAGGAGGAGTTTTGTATTTTCATGACTTTAGGTTGGCATCACTGGGATGATTTGAGAACAGGTGATGGATAAAAATTGTTTTGTTTATAACCTCAAAGTTGCATTTAACAATGGTGTGCCCACTTGAAGTTTCCACATTAGTTAAAGAATGTTCAGTGATCTGTTTTTTTGTTTTCAGAAGGTGAAAGTTTTTTCTTGAATAATTTTACAGTATGGTGAAAGTTGTATGAACCGCGGATATTTTTGTAAGTGGGTAGAACAGTTAAAAAATAGTCAAACCTCAATTACTGAAGAGCAATTCCTGCCCGGCCAGTTGAATTGTCAATTCCTATGCTTGAAACCTGCATTGATGACATTTTTTGTGAAGACTGGCATATTACAGTTGAACAAATAGAAAAAATAGTTGCAGTAAGTGTTGGCACAGTACATAATGTTTTCAGTAACAAGCTCATGTACAGCAAAACAAGTGCAAGGTGGTTCCTGAAGGAGTTAATGCCACAAGGAAACAAGACTCAAAGTGTGTGTTGATTTGAAAAAACCGTTATGAAAGGGAAGGTGATCTTTTTCTAAACAAGATTTTAATGTGTAATGAAACTTGGGATCACCATTTTGAACCAGAATCTAAAAAACAAAGCATGGAATGGAAGCATACCAGCTCACCTGTCCGAAAGAAATTCAGAATGCAAACATCAGTAGGAAAAGTCATATTGACCGTCTTTTGAGATGCGCAAGTCGTCTTTTGTGATTATTTGGAAAATAAGCATACAATAATCAGTACAATACTCAGACATGCTGATGAAAAATGTTAAGCCAGCAATGAGAGAAAACATCGCGGATCTTAAAGAAAAGGCGTGGTATTTTTACATGACAATGCTCGCCGTCACACCGCATAGCTGACCCAAGAAACCATTGGAAAGATGGGTTGGGAGATACTACCACATCCTCTCTATACTCCTGACTTGGCTCCCTTGGATTTTCATTTGTTTGTTACTCTCAAGGAGGCATTACGTAGAAAAAAGTTCAGCAACAACGATGAGGAAGCATCAGAGTCTATAAAAATTTTATCTTTTTAGGTAATAAAAAACAATGACCTCTTCTGGTATTGCCTACTCATGTGTATTTTTTGAGATTTAGAAACTCATTGATCATTTTGCCTCTGGTTTTCATGTGGTGTTTGTTACAAACATAGACTGTTTTTATAGTAACTCATTTCCATACATAACTGACACAGGTTGTTGCTTTGGAACACACTTTAAATCCATAACATGTCTTGAATTATCTTTGACATTATAAGAGGGCTGTCTAGAAAGTAACTTAAGTTTTGAAATAAAAAACCATCCAAGTAAAAACAAAAATTTATTATATACATTTGATAGGAACAATCTTCAATCTTAAACTGTTTTTCTACATAGTAGCCATTTAAATTGAGGCATTTAATTAAAGTGCATCTAAATTGATGCACAAGCTTTTCAATTCCTTTTCTGCAGAAATCTGCTGCCTTAGATTTCAACCACGGGTTTACACTTGCATTAAGTTTTGCATCATTGTCAAAGCGCTTTGTTGCATTGCGAGCCAGGTCTTCATCGCTGGAAAGATGTGGTAATCGCCCAGTGCCAGATCCAGACTGTACTGTGGGTGATCAAGCACCTCCCATCCAAAACCATCCAAGAGCTATCGGGTACAATTAGCCGTGTGTGGATGTGCATTGTGAAAAAACAACACTTTAAGCTCAGTTTTCCTGACGCTTGTTTTGTATCGCACTCCATAGATTTATCAATGTCTCACAATATCTTTCTAAGTTAATTGTGTTGCTATTTTCAAGGAAATCAACGGAAGCACTCCCTCACCGGCCCAAAACATTGTTGCCATAATCTTTATGGCTGATAATGGTTGAAAACATTTTACTGGTTTTCTGGGAGAACCAGTGTCCCCCCATTCTATGGGCTGTCTTTTTTTTCACAGTTGACATGCTTTACCCATCTCTAATTTTCTGTTATGACACAATCAAGTAGTGCATTACTGTCCTTGTATTAGGCTTCGAGGTAATTCAGCGATGCAGCAAGACGCTGTTTTTTTGGTCTTCTTTCAAGATTTTTGACACCCATCTTGCATATAACTTGTGATAGCCAACTTCCTGTTACAACTTCTTGCAGTAAACTACGTGAAACTTGGGTGAAATGAGCAATAGTTTCATAATCATAAAATGGTGATTTTCATGAGTTTTATCGTTGATTTTAATTGTCAGTTCATCAGTCACAAGGCTAGGCCGACCACTGCGGTCCTTATCATGAACGTTGTTGTGACCATTTTTAAACTGAATGCACCATTGTCTCACTGCACTGTTAGTCATTATTCCATCCCCATACACCTTATAAAGTGACTGATGAATTTCAATTGCTTTGAGGTTTTTTGCCAGTAAAATCCTGATAACTGAACGCAGCTCACAACTTGCAGGATTTCTATTCAAGAGTACATTTCAATAATTCACAATAAAAAAAAAAGAAAAATCACAGTTCACACGCTACACAGCTTGATGCGTACTGAGTATAGAAACGTTTTGACGCCAGGATGGTAGCTCTATCCCCATCAGTCTCCATGCTAGGGACAAATGTAAGTTACTTTTTTAACTGCCCTCATAGTTAGCTCCAAGCTTTTGACTTTATCAGATGTTACATTTCAGTAATATTTCATTAACCACACTTATTTTAAGTCCCACTATTATAATAAAATATTATTATTACTTTATATTTTTTGCAGAATATTGATGCACAAACTGGTAATTCATTTTTGGAAGAAGATCCATTATCCTTGCCCGTTAAAAAAGAAAACATGCATGAAACAGAGCAAAAAGAATATTTGTTTGTACCTCTTGCAAAGACAGATGATGAGCAGACAATATTTAAACATGTAAGCCTTTTTTTTTATTTTCTCTTGGTTTATGTTATAAGATCTAGTTATTGTAAGAACTCTCAATTTTTTATTCATCAGGATACTTTTATGTAGTGTTTATGGCCCACATATCATGTAGCATTCTTGTCTGACATGAGATATTTTATTTATAATATAAAAAATATAGTTATTAGTGGAGTATAGGGAGGTAAATAGCTATGATGAACAGATTGCCCCTAACACTTTATGGTAGATAAACATCTTCTACAACAGTACATGAAGAAAATACAGTGAGATGATGCCTCATGGTATAAACAAAGCTGCCTAAACATTATTCATTTTATACCCAGATTCAAAATTGTTTACAAAGATAGTAAAAGAGCACAAAGCTATCCTTGCTTTGTGAAGTATGTTCAGTTACGAGAAGGTTTATTATAGTTTTTGGTAATCTTTATTCTAGGTCAGTGTATTTTTTTTTTACCAATAATCTTGGTGTGTTTCTTTATGTTTCCATCAGTGACATTGTTTTATACAAAGCCATTTAGATTGTGATTAGGTGCAAACATTTTTGTATTGGTCGATTAATAAATGCCAATGTCTGCAATATATTTGTGTTCTGGTGCTATCAAATGTCATTATATACATAAAGATGCCAGTTGCATACTATTATGTAAGCACTCATACAGATGAGTTATTTCTGTGGAAGTCAATTTATTTTATGACTAAGAAAAATAGATGTTTTTGGGCTCTTAGATTCTGTGTAACATTGCAATAAATGAATGAATGCAGGCCATATTAAAGTTATGAGGCTTTTTCACTGCTTTCAGTCTGAAAACAGTACAGACTTTCTCCCCTTGAATAATAGTTTTAATAGGTTGATAAAAACATAAAAAAAGAGTGGAAGGAAATTTTTAAGTACAGATAGACCTGATAATGAATACAATTCGTGGTATTCATTTTGTAATTGATGTCCACAATGTTGAACTACTTTTTACTCACAATAAAGGATGTGTTATATCTCTATGTTCTCTATAATTTATTTGATGTTTCAAGTTAATTGAAATGCGTGGTCTCCCCCCGGGTACCTGTAGGAGAGTGTCTCATTACAGGCGCTAGTGAGGGACTAAACAAGACAGGCCGTCTTCTCCTCGGCTATCGGGAGTCCAGCAACTCCCCGAAGATTGATCACCCCGTCAAATGCCTCCACATCCATATTTCTGGTACTCCAGACCGTTGTACTCGTCGCAAATCAACCTCCGCATCACCATAATAACAGCCTGGTGAACACAAGCTGTGAATCCTTGCAATACCTTCCATTCTGAAACCTTGCTAGCCAGATCAAGGGTAACAAATGTGAGATCCACCACAGATCCTGACTCTCTTCTCCTGAAGGTGTATGTGCCCCCGCAGTTAGACAACTGTAGCGCGCCGCCACCGCGTCATTCAGGGTGGTGCCATGGGCGTTGGTTTAGGTTGAATCCCAGGAGGCCGACCAGGTGTTAAAATCTCCCGCCAGCAGTGCAGGTCGACGACAAACCAGATCTCGAAAAATCAAGGACACCATCTTGCAGTATCTCTCCAGAATGATGTTGGGCCCTCTCCTGGTTTTATTTGTTGTCCTTCATTTTAGGGCATGCAGCCCTATCTGTCCTGTGCCCCTCTCCTACGAAGTTAAAACAGCAGGCCGCCCTGTCTGTGCCCTCACAGTTCCTCGCAAGGTGGTCAGTCTCCAGGCCTCTATAACACCGTTGTGGGAGCTTGATGCTTTCCACTCTGTCAGCCCAATATTGACTCGTCCCCGCTGAGCAACAGCTGCAATGATGGTTGCCGGGAGCCAGCACGTCACCATGCTGGTCTTCCCATATCCTGGACTGACTGCTACCCTTAGATCATCTGACAGTACCTGCCCGGCAATCGCCACCAGCGCCCTGAGAATCTCACCCTGTTGGATGCCTTTCTCCAAATCACAAATGTGGTGAATGGCCATCCTCGTTTTCATAGTGATAGACCCACCCTTTAAGATGGACATCAGATTTTGCCTTAGAGCCCCAGACTTCTCTTTCCACCTTAACTTTAATTTCCATTCTGTTGTCTGCCATTCTTATAGTAGGAATCATAGAAGTCGGCAGCATCACAATGTCTTTCCTGACTGACTTAATCAAGTCTGCATAGGTAGTCGCAGACTTTACTTTGATCATCTCTGTCTTTTTTTTCTCTACCGGGTTATCGCGCCTCAATGCAGTAGGGAGTCTTCCAGTCGGAGTGATTATGTGACATCAGCGGCCAGTCGACCTCCACTCACACTCTAAAATCTTGCGCACGTATACGGCAGTATCCTGCAAATTGATCTCTGCCTGGAGGGGCCCAAGGTGATCTTCACAGTTCTTCTTGATTCTGGCAAATACATGTACAAGGGCCTGTTCAAGGTCTCCTCCATCGTCAGAATCAACACATGCAGTATGAAACATGTTGGAGACCGATGTTTCGTCTGTTCCCTTGTCTCCAACCAGTCTTACCTCCAACATCGCCAACACTACATTTCCAGCCCTAATTGGAGACTTACTAAGGAGCCAGGGAATCCAATACCTTACTTTCTGCCAGACCATTTATGTTGATAACTGCAACCATGTTTAGGCCCTGTCTCTCCGATCTGGAGTTCCTACCTGTGTGTTCCTGAAGGCCTTCTTAGGCCAGTCGTTCTTAATAAACTCAGTAACCTATAGTGCAGGCACCCTGTTATCCAGTGCATCCATAATTGGACACCCGGTAACAACAAGCTTTTGAGTGGTCGCATCTGATGTGATTCTCTTTGTAGTGCCAACAGAGGTATCATTTGCCATTTTTCTAAGATCTGACAACATTTATACAAGTAATATATTTTCATTTACTGTTTAATGGCTTACCTAATATGTAGCATTCTTGTTTAACATTAGATACTTTGATTAAAAAGAATGATGAAAACAGTATGTGGAGGATTGTAGCTGACATGATACGAGTCATAAGTCGTTCCAGAAAATTCATGGCTTTTGAAAAAGAATAAACATTCCGTGCCAGGTTTTATAAAAGGTTTCTTGTTTGCTTCTTCATAGTGCCAAAATATACTGTTGTTCATCACATAACAAACGTACTGAAATGCAGCTGATAGATTCTTGCAAGTGAATTTATAATCTATTCACAGAAACCAGCTATATGATTGTCATTGTTGTCCTTAGAAAAAACTACTTCGATGTATCTCTTATGGTGCTATACATGTGTCACAGCCATAACAAATTGTTTATCTCCCAACAGATAGTGTGTTGTATTATTGCTGTTGAAACATCCATGAAACACAGAAATAAATAAATGTAAGAAATATTATACATCTTTATGCCAATCCTATTGGTCTTTGATAAGAGCCGTGAGGCTACTTTTCCAGGATGTGTAGTTTGTAGTGTGAAATTTATTAGGTTTCTGAGGGTTCCTAAGAATTTTTAATGTCGTTTTATGCCATTTCTCTAAGGTTTTCATTATTCATTAATTAGAATCTTTTTTTCATGCATATTTAATTATAATCGGTAATTATAATAAAATGACTATTCAGTAGCGTAATATAAGTATTGCATAATATCAATCTGAAAATTAGTGGAACGTATTGAAATGTCGCTACTTATTAGGAAAACAAAATTTGACTTTTTGAAGCTGTAGAGCGCATCAGCTTTCACAAAATAAGGCAGACTCTTAAGAGTTTCCTTTCACATTGATTTTAATTCATATTTAAATGCCAGTTTAAATTAAATTTGTGCTTAAATTGTTGGCAGTCCATAAACATCCTCTAGAAACTGTTGAAACCATTCCCAGTATTGAATTCACTTTCCACAGTCTCTGGACAATAACTTTTGAATCGCTTTATATGGGATGAGACGGAGCTTCTTATAAATTGCCTTGTTGCAGTTGTTTTTTGTGTTGAGCTAACTTTTGCACAGGTTTGTTGAGACTACGTCATATACTAGTTAATACGTTTTAGTTTTTTCTTCAAATACTGATGCTCTATCACTTCACTCATATTTCTTTATTGATCCAATCTCCCAAAAGTCTTCAATTAGTGTTCTTACACTATATCGATTAGGAACCAGTGTACCTGGAAGTCTAATAAAATACTAGTCTTTTACTATCTGTGATACTCTCCATGCTTATGAGACGTATTAAATGAGAAATTTTCACTGTTCTGTGTGCACATGGAAAGACAGCCTCAGTCATTCAAAGACAATGAACAAACAGTGACAACAAAGAATCACATCTTTTTATGTTAAGACACATCTTGTCTCAACATCCTGATTGGCTCATGGAAGCTTATTTGCACGCAATACAGGATTACCAACCTTTGTGAAAGCATTATTCATAGCACACAGTATAAAATCCCTCAACCTATAATCATGTTTATATAGGTGTGCATTGGTTTATAAACATCCTGTTAGAGCTCATGCTTAGAATGATACATTTTCAGGTTAGATGGTAGCAATGAATTTACATTGACAAAACGTGATATTACTGAATATTTTGTCTACAAAGATGCTAATCATGTTACTCAAAATATCATGTCACCAAAATAGCTGTGAAAGAAATCTCTGTGGCTTTTTAAGCTCTCTGTAAGCTATAAAGAGTGAGAAAAATTCTTCCTCCTTTAAACATTTACTCTAAAACATAATCATCAATTCAGCGGTTGGTTTGCCCTATTAGCCAATTTTAGGGAGCTTAGCAATGAAATTTATAGAATTTATTTATGCTTTCATCATTACTGCAAATTTGGTCGATACTGACTGATGAAGACAAATAAGTAACTTCATAATCAAGTAATTTTTTCCAAATCATTTCTTATAAAATTTGGATATCAGGTGTTAAAGACATGCTAAGATGCTGTTGTACTGTTTTATCACACTGTTTGGCCAAAACTGTGCAGGACATTTTTGCCAAACCCTGACACAATGGACTGCGGCGTTGATGGTAACACAAATCCATAAATGAGTCAAAATGATGTTCAGTAGGTAACACCAAATGTTTATTGTTAATGCTGTATGTTAATTAATTTTTTTATGTTTGAAAAGATCTAAATCTTATTACTCATAGTAGTGTTCTCTTGAAATCAGAAAAACATTTAAAAAGTTTTTAAATGAGACATCTAAAAGTAAAGTTTTTTTATTTTTACCAATTATCAGCAATTATACCAATTATCAGCATTTTATACCAATTATCAGCAATTATCATAAGTATACTTTTCCATTCTGTCACGAAATTAAGTTAAAACCTGGAACCAAAATTTGTCAAAAAAGAAATAATTTATAAATTATGCCTTAGCAGGTTATAAATTGCATTATATACTTCTGGTAGAATCTGAATATATGTGATTTAGAAACATAACATTTCTCAAGAGACATGTAGCTCACTCCTGTACATAAATACTAAACAACTATTTTAAGTTTCATTGCAGCTGACATTGCTTTTCTTATGGCACTCATTTTTTATGTATCAGAATGGATTAAAAAGAAATTAAAAAAATTCTTTGTTTGAAATTTGCATGGTCAATTTATATATTTTTGATTTTCAGTATATAATTCTTTTATATTAACTTGACTCATCCATCCAGTACTAAACCTGTTTTCTTTTTTTTTCCATGTAATTCACTAATCCAGTGGATTAAAATGTAAGAAAAATTATAAACTGATCTCATTACTCTTCTCTGTGTTTCATTTAACAAGAAGAAATGTAATGAACAATATCTTAATCTAGGAATGAGTTTGTAAAATATTTACACTTATTGCTAGGTTTCTATTTTTTTAGTTTTAATATTAACTAGTAATATTCTCAATATTCAATATTCTCTATTATTGAGTAGTACTCAATTACAGTAATTTTTTTTATAATTATTCTTTTTTATTTATAAATTTATTTTTTTATTTGTCATTATAAAATTGTCTGTTGTCAGACTAGTAAGCAAACTTAGGCGGAATAAAGAGAACCGGTAGAAAACCTTGGGTTTCAGACGATATATTGCAGCTGATGGATGAACGTAGAAAATATAAGAATGCTAGTGATGAAGAAAGTAAAAGGAACTATCGGAAATTAAGAAATGCTATAAACAGGAAGTGCAAACTGGTGAAAGAAGAGTGGATTAAAGAAAAGTGTTCAGAAGTGGAAAGAGAAATGAACATTGGTAAAA
This sequence comes from Lycorma delicatula, assembly GCF_047948215.1. NCBI lineage: Eukaryota > Metazoa > Arthropoda > Insecta > Hemiptera > Fulgoridae > Lycorma > Lycorma delicatula. The sequence continues at coordinate 76,695,594 of NC_134466.1, read as the reverse complement.
TAGACGGAGCATACAGGAAAGTTAAGGAAAATTTTGGGGTACATAAATTAAAATCTAATAATGTGTTAAACAAAGATGGTACACCAATATATAATACGAAAGGTAAAGTCGATAGATGGGTGGAATATATTGAAGAGTTATACGGAGGAAATGAATTAGAAAATGGTGTTATAGAGGAAGAAGAGGAAGTTGAGGAGGATGAAATGGGAGAAACAATACTGAGATCTGAATTTAAGAGAGCATTAAAAGATTTAAATGGCAGAAAGGCTCCTGGAATAGACGGAATACCTGTAGAATTACTGCGCAGTGCGGGTGAGGAAGCGATTGATAGATTATACAAACTGGTGTGTAATATTTATGAAAATGGGGAATTTCCATCAGACTTCAAAAAAAGTGTTATAATTATGATACCAAAGAAAGCAGGAGCAGATAAATGTGAAGAATACAGAACAATTAGTTTAACTAGTCATGCATCAAAAATCTTAACTAGAATTTTATATAGAAGAATTGAGAGGAGAGTGAAAGAAGTGTTAGGAGAAGACCAATTTGGTTTCAGGAAAAGTATAGGGACAAGGGAAGCAATTTTAGGCCTCAGATTAATAGTAGAAGGAAGATTAAAGAAAAACAAACCAACATACTTGGCGTTTATAGACCTAGAAAAGGCTTTCGATAACGTAGACTGGAATAAAATGTTCAGCATTTAAAAAAAATTAGGGTTCAAATACAGAGATAGAAGAACAATTGCTAACATGTACAGGAACCAAACAGCAACAATAACAATTGAAGAACATAAGAAAGAAGCCCTAATAAGAAAGGGAGTCCGACAAGGATGTTCCCTATCTCCGTTACTTTTTAATCTTTACATGGAACTAGCAGTTAATGATGTTAAAGAACAATTTAGATTCGGAGTAACAGTACAAGGTGAAAAGATAAAGATGCTACGATTTGCTGATGATATAGTAATTCTAGCCGATAAAAAGGATTTAGAAGAAACAATGAACGGCATAGATGAAGTCCTACGCAAGAACTATCGCATGAAAATAAACAAGAACAAAACAAAAGTAATGAAATGTAGTAGAAATAACAAAGATGGACCGCTGAATGTGAAAATAGGAGGAGAAAAGATTATGGAGGTAGAAGAATTTTGTTATTTGGGAAGTAAAATTACTAAAGATGGACGAAGCAGGAGCGTTATAAAATGCCGAATAGCACAAGCTAAACGAGCCTTCAGTAAGAAATATAAGTTGTTTACATCAAAAATTAATTTAAATGTCAGGAAAAGATTTTTGAAAGTGTATGTTTGGAGCGTCGCTTTATATGGAAGTGAAACTTGGACGATCGGAGTATCTGAGAAGAAAAGATTAGAAGCTTTTGAAATGTGGTGCTATAGGAGAATGTTAAAAATCAGATGGGTGGATAAAGTGACAAATGAAGAGGTATTGCGGCAAATACATGAAGAAAGAAGCATTTGGAAAAATATAGTTAAAATTAGAGACAGACTTATAGGCCACATACTAAGGCATCCTGGAATAGTCGCTTTAATATTGGAAAGACAGGTAGAAGGGAAAAATTGTGTAGGCAGGCCATGTTTGGAGTATGTAAAACAAATTGTTGGGGATGTAGGATGTAGAGGGTATACTGAAATGAAACGACTGGCACTAGATAGGGAATCTTGGAGAGCTGCATCAAACCAGTCAAAAGACTGAAGACAAAAAAAAAAAAAAAAGTCGGACTAGTTTTAGTTCTATACTATGTGGCACACAGTTTAGGGATTGTGTTACATTTTGTTAATTATTTTTAACTGCTTTTACTAAAGAAATTTTTATTTTTGCTCCGTACAAACAAACATATTGTGCTTGGTTAAATATGAAGATGAGATATTTATTATTAGAGTATAAGTAGTCAATTTGTAGTTGAAATTGTTAAAATAACAAAGTTTTCTGATTGATTTTTAACTTAAAATTTATGGTAATTTTTTTAGGATAGTGAAGAAGCTATCGGTGATGTGGAGGAAAGAAGTACTGAAAGTATTTTACTGACATCAAAATGTGTGGTTTGCAATAAATTAAAAAATAACTGTATATGTGATAATGTTGTTGGTAAAGAATATGGTAATTTAAACAGTTTTGCTTTTAAAGAAAAATGCTTGCAACTTACTAATAAAACAGATGAAGAAATGAACATCATAACTTCTCATCTTCCTATTCACAGATGTACTTTTTGTCAGGAGTCTTTCACTCGAAGATGTACCTTAGAGTCACACTTATTTATTCATGTTGTCAAAAAAAACGTAACATGTAATTTTTGTAAAAAAAACTTTTAGCAAAAGCAGTAATTTAAAGACACATCTCTGTATTCATACTGGTGAGAAGAAATTCACTTGTAATTTTTGTAAGAAAACATTTATTCAGAGGGGTCATTTGAAAACACACCTCTCTACTCACACTGCTGAGAAGAAATTCACTTGTAATTTTTGTAAGAAAACATTTAGTCGAAAAGATAATTTAATAAGATATCTCTCTATTCATACTGGTGAGAAGAAATTCACTTGTAATTTTTGTAAGAAAACATTTCGTGTTAGTGGTAATTTGAAACAACATCTCGCTATTCATACTGGTGAGAAGAAATTCACTTGTTTTTTTTGTAAAAAAAAATTTACTCAAAGCAGTACTTTAAAACACACCTCTCTACTCACACTCGTGAGAAGAAATTCACTTGTAATTTTTGTAAGAAAACATTTCGTGTTAGTGGTAATTTAAAACAACATCTCTCTATTCATACTGGTGAGAAGAAATTCACTTGTAATTTTTGTAAGAAAACATTTTGTCGTAGAAGTAGTTTAAAAACACATCTCTCTATTCATACTGATTAGCAAAATGTTGCATGTAATTATTATCTAAAAACGTTTACATGAAGTCAAATTAAGTTGACAGAGTGATATAAATTGTCTTTATTTGCAGTTTGTGGCTTTTTATTTACATTATTGTATACATTATTCAAAACAAATTAGTTTATAAACGAGATCATTCGGAATCATTTATGTAATATATGTTCAATCCATTAATAAAGTTTTATAGTAGCTTATATATTACGTGATTCATATTTCCTTTATATCAGGTTGTCTAAAAAGTATTGAAACTTTGGAGGGCAAAATTGAGAGTATGTGTATTGTTATTGAAAAATAACTGTTTGAGACCACATGCACAATTTTTTTCGATAACGTTCTGCCATTTTTCCATCAACACTATATACCCTGAGCTATAGAACTTCTGTGGTTTCTGTTCATAAAATTGCGACACATGGTTTTCACAGGCCTTTTATGAAACTAATTTAACACCGTTCAGGAAACTGTTGCAGAGATAGAAATAATGATATGCTGATGGTGCTAGGTCTGGGCTATATGATGGATGCATCAAAACCTCCCAGTCATGTTCTCTCAGTTGCTGACTGGTCGGTAAAGATGTATGCAGTCTTGCAGTTATCAGCGAGGTGTATGACATCCTTTCTGTTGACTAATTCAGGTCGTTTCTTTTGAATTGCTAGCACCTACCATTGCATGATTGCACTAAACGTGCTATTTGTCGACAGTACACGCCTGAGTCTATCATACTTCGTCAGATCGTGTGGCATCAAACGTCAATTTTCTTTTTGTAACCAGCTTTCTCTGAATGGTTTAATAATGATTGGTGATAGGTATTAGGTCATTGGCAATATCGTGAATGCTTACATGCTTAGACTTTTGCCAGAATATCATTCACTTTCTCTGCGGTCGGTCATCCACTGAATGGAGGATCTTGGACATCAAAATTTCCAAAACAAAAGCAACTGAACGATCTTTTGGCTGTTGCTTTTTACAACGTATCTTGTCCATATACAGCACAAGTTTCTTCACAGGCCTACATAGCATTTATGTCTTTATCGAAATAAAATTGTAAAATGTTCATCATTTTTGCTGGAAAGTGCAGTAATTTTCACAGTGCAAAACGTTACTTCCAGGTATAAGAATATCTACTATCTTTAACTGCCAGCTGTCAAATGATGTTCGGCGTGCTGCGACTCATATACCCTCAGATTTGGAATACTAAACTATCTAGTGCGCAAAATACTCAGTACTTTTAAGACTACATATTATTAATCTGTAATAAACTAAAACTACAAGTTTAAGAGACTTGCAAAGATCTTCTATAAGTTAAGAGTATATTAGAAGTAACTGAGAAAGAATATTAAAAACTGTATGCATAAATGTAAAGTAACATATTGTAAGTCATTTATAATCAGAGTCCATAAATCACCAATGAAGATTAATTGATGGAAATTTACACGTTTTTCTTGCACTTTAAATTAGCAATAAGAAAAAGTTTTTTGAAATTCTATGTTTAAAGGTTCAAATTGAGTAACAATGAAATTACTATTTTTTCGAATTCTCTATAACAAATGTTGATATCTACTTGATCTTTGGTGTGTATAATCTTTATGTGAATATTAAAATCTTCTACATTTTATGGCGTGGGGGCTCAACAAATAGTCACTGCCACTCTTGTATGTGTAATGCGATTGGCTGCACCAGCTTCTGGTTACTAGACAAAAAAACATAAAATTTAAAAAAATTGACCGCGGTGGGAAACAGAAGTGTTTCATGTTGCATGGGTGAAGACGTGACAGGGATGACACCCTGTAACTGTTACTAATGGATGATAATAAATTTTATGCGTAATGAAAAATATACCAAGCCTGACTGGGATTCGAAACTAGAACCTTCCCAATGAATTTCGTAGCTGTTTGTACTCCACCTTGGAGATCGAATTTGTTATAATAATAACAATACTCGTAATAATAATACTATAAATATAGTTAGTTATAAACATTTCAGTTCCAAACCATAAACTATCGGTAAAAACAGATAAAATTAAAAATTCTACAGATAATTTTTAAGCTTAACATTGTAATTTATTCGTTTAATGTACATTTGAAATCATTCAAACAGTTTTACATCCCATTTAATTCCATTTCGTAAACTTATTCTATATCGGCTTGGAAATAAATATTGTTTAATTCATTAGATATGTACGTCGCATAACAGAAATGAATTGTTGAAAATCTTTTTAAAAACGGTGTAGTTAAAGGAATTAAAAAATTTTAAACAAGAGACCCCCAGCACATGTAAGTATAACTTTTCCTGTCACATTCGAATAAAATTTTTTTAAAAAATCGTCAACTGCAACTAACTCTGCGTTGATTTCAAACAATCTACACAGAGTTAGATAATTTACCCAGTAAAGCAGTAAAATTCTGCCTACCAAGATTTTCGCCCTCAAAAGACTTGGTATTCAGAAGAAAATTAAGCGGAAGATTGATGTAAGTAAAATAATTATTCTACACCGAGTAACATTTTAATATACAGAACACATGGTGAATTGTAACTTCCTGCATTTTTGACCGATTGTAACAAAAAATGAAATGGCATCAACGACCCGTATTCAGAAGTCGTATGAAATTTTCAAAATATAGATTAATTTATTTTGCAGATATCAAGAAAAATGATAACCGCCAAAAAATGTATGCTTATTACCCCCTGTTTTGTGTGTAGTGTAGCCTTTTATGGGGCAGAGACATGGACTGTTAGCAAGAAAGAGGAGAGAAGATTTGAAATGTGGGTTTTTGAGGAGGATGGAAAAGAACAGCTGGACGGAGAGAGTTCGGAATGAGGAGGTGCTTCGTAGAGTAGGAGAACAGAGGGCGATTATTGAGATAATAAAAATAAGAAAATGCAGTTGGTTGGGACACTGGCTGAGACGTGACTACCTGTTGGTGAGGGCATTGGAAGGATTTGTAACGGGTAGGAAAGCAAGAAGTCGTAGACGAATGAAAATTATAGATAATATAAAAAGGGAAGAAGTTACTATAAAATGAAACGGATGGCACAGAATCGAGCAGAATGGATGGTGGTCATGTGAAAACCTGCCTTTGGCAGAACACTTATTATTATTATTATTATTACCCTCCCCCATCCTCGAATAAAATTTCAAAAATCCGTAATGAAATTGACATACTATTTAACTGAATCCTCTAATTATTATAAGAATGTGACTGAATGTACAAACTAGAAAAAAAAAGATTAAAAAAGGATTTTCATCAGATACCACTTTATGTGGCTTTGAATAAAACCAAACATCGTCAGAAAGCATCTTACTGTCCGGGGCATTAAATCATTTTTTTTAAATTTACCTACTTCAAGTAAATGTTGAGGTATGAAATCGTTGTCCCCTTCATCTATTAAGACCTCCAAAATTAAAAAGTATTAATGACCTGTATACATAAATCATCGAGATCGGTCCAACAGAAAAAATAGGCTAAAATAGATCCTTACAAAATTTTTCAACTTTAAAATTGTTTTTATTTTTTGAGATATAATATTCGATCTGATCTTTTCTATTATGCGGTATACTGTATAACTATTTGCCTGGGAAACTAAAAATGGAACATATAAAACCATTCCTACAACCTTTTGGTAATATTTAAAAAAAATAATTTTCCATTACACAGAATACGATACAAAAAAAAATAAAGCTATTAAAAACCTCTGTGTTTTTATTCTAGTTTATTTACATTTAAATTTTTAAAACGCCTTGACTTAAAAATAAAAATACGTAACATTCTCCTGCTGAAGTTTTAAAACGCATTTATTTAAATATTTCAGTAGGTACACAACAAAAATATCTATTTCTGTATACTTAAAATAACATTCATGTAATATATATATATATATATATATATATATATACACACACATATGTATAAAGTGAATTCTGACTTCTTACAGCTTGTATTCTTTTTTTTCATCAGAAGATATAAAGTTGTACCGATATATATGTCGGTTTTATCCCTTGCTGATTATAATAAAAAATAATTCACATTTTGCATTAAAAGCGAAGATAGAAAAAATTATTACTTAAAAAGAAATTCTGCTTAACAAATTAATCGGTAAGAGTTTATTTTGATTTGATTTTATAAGACATTACTTTACATGTAAAAACAATTGTAGATATATTTTCAATAGCAAAAAATAAATCTAAAATTCTTCTTTACCAAAAATCAGAATTAAAACTTTGCCCGATTTATTTAAAAAGCCGGTGAAGTATCGCATGACTCTCCTGGCATGCCGGTCAAGTCCGTTGCCCAGCTTCTAATATTATTATGTATAATTATTTTTATATTATATAATAATAATATTATAATTTTAATATAAATTTCAAAAATATTTTCTGCGTGTTAGGTTTGGTTCTATAATTTAAAATAAAAATGTACAAATTTATATATGAACTGTAAACCCTCAAAAATTTTGAAAAATATTTAATCCGAAGGAGATAGAGCATAAGAACAAAAAACATATATTTCAATTTTAAGAGGTAGGGTTAGATTTTTTGAAAAAGGATTTATTTATATATGCATTTTAGGTAACAAATTCGCTTTAATAAAATTTTCTGTAAAATGCCACAGAAGGTAATCAAAATCAGTTTTTCTGCGATATCCCCCTCCCCACCTCCTGAACAAATTTTCATGTATAGAAATATTTGAGTCAAATTTGAAGAAAATCGGTTCAGTCAGTCGTGAGATATAAGACCAAAAGCAGTGCGACATACATACATCATGTTTTTTTGATCTAAATAAACTAGTCAGACCCTTAAACGTAAAGATTTAGAAAATAAAAACCCGATACCCTACCTTTGACTTTCCCTTTTAATATACCTATTCTAGCCATATTCCCCAGTAAAGTAATATTTATAAAATAACGATAACTTAAAAACATATAATAATAAAACCGTCATTGAAAACTTGAAAATTTAATTCAACTTCAATAGCTAAGACGCTTCCTAATTGTATTTGATCTTAATCAACCCCTGTAAAGAGATGGGGGAAACGTTTCTTTCTGGATTCAAACTCTCATCCTTGAATTTTATTACATCAATATATTCTAAAATACTGGCAAGATGACGGGTTCTATGTATTTTATAAAAGCAAATTTATGTTTGGATGTAGTTCCTAATACATATAATATGCAAACTATTATTTATTTCTATCTATAATTTTAACTATTAAAATACATAGAAATTATCGCTTAAAATTGTGTATTAAATGAATGTTTACAAAGTTCATATTACATAAAAATAAAATAAAAAATATCAGTCTAAAGGTCAATGGGATATCTGATATTGCATTTCATCGGCCAGCGCCTCATAATTAGTTCAGTATGATGCTGTACCGGTTGTATGCTCATCAGCGAGTCGAGATGTACATTTTAATATAATATTTACGGTCAAAGATATGCGATACCGAAAAACGATTCTGTATTGTAAGATGCCCTTTTTAAGAATGACCTACTCTCACTAGTTTAGTACAAAAGTTAGCGTAATTTCATTCTGAAGATCTGTACTTTCTAGCCCCGGTTCTTACTTGAACAAAGTAAGCAATCTATGCACTCATTTCTATTATACTCGACGAGTATAATAGAAACGAGTCCGTAAAATCATCGGCTTAATGTCAGCTTGTGGAAATCTTTTTTCAAACCGTTCAAGTATTTGAAGAACTTTATGACCGGTTAAATTCTCTGTCGCGTATCATTTTCTTTTGTATTTGGGAAACGCACAAAATACTCCATCCTCGATTCTGATATAAAACCCAGTTTTACTTTTAACGAGTTTACAGAGCCTATCTTTTAGGGATATGTTTTTGTATTTTTCTTGCGACTCCGAGTTTAAAGGATTCAATTTTCGCATGATGTCTGTGAGAAAATCCGAAATCCACCGGCCAGCAGCTGTCATTTGGTCGATAAAAATTATCGTTTTTGGCTTTAGAATATTTTTTTATTTCTTCAATCGAGCTTAAAAATCATAACGAGTACCGTCATCCGTTTTCGCTACCCCCTCGTATCGAGTTTCTTTATTTCTCTACGCTATTCATCATCTTAATCTCTTCTAGGCCTTTACGTAAAAAATAAGTTATCTTATGATACTTCTAAAGTATCGTAAGATAAGGGAAGGCTATCTGGACGGTTGCATTTGAATACAGAATCCGATCGCTATCGGATCAAATCCGATGATAATCTTGAATTCGATTTCTTTTTACTCGTTTCGTGATATGTATTCCAAAAAATTATCGAATAAAATCACCGAATGTCAAAATCGTTAGAGAATCTTTGAATAATTCGATAACGCCCATCTCTGCCCGCCACTACTAAAGCGGCCGTCTAAGTGCATTGTGGTGGGCACGAAGAAATCGGTTGACGGTCGTTATTGTGTACGCAGGTGTACGGTTTGGAACCCTGGTTATAGACATGCGCCATCACTATCTCAGGCCGACAACTTTCTAATAATAAATTGTATTATTATATAAATTAATAAAGATGTTTTATAGTTAGATTTAATTCTCAATTCTAATTTAATTTTGGCTATATTAATTAATAAGATTAATTGTGTTTTTTTTTTCAGTATAATAAAGCAAACCGTTTATTTTAAGAATAAAAAAAATGATAATCCTTGAATTTTCTAATAAAATACGATCATTTCTATCTTTATTGGGATATGATATTACATATCCATACGGTATAAAAACAAGTGGCGTATTATATATATTGTTATCGTTATTTATTCTTACTCAATGTACAATATCATTGGCAAATAACTGGTATAAAATAAATGAAAGATTTTCAATCGTTGAACATTTTATTTACATATTAACGTGTGCAGTGATGTCAGTACAATATGCAATAAAACCGGAATACATACATAATTTATTAAAAATAACCGAAGAAAAATACTATAAATATAATTTTCATTTTAAAGAATGGAAAACGATAACCGATAAAAACATTAAAGGTATTAATTCAAAATCAAAAATTATTCAATCGTTGGTGATATTCCAAGTATTCAGTATGTTAATAACACCGATAATTACATTAATATATTTATTAATTGTAGAAAAAAATATAACGGTTAAAGATTATCCTTTACCGCTATCACAAAATTACGAATATAAAAATGTATTTATATATTTATTAATATATATAATACAAACCGTTTATTTATTCGGCGTACTAATATTGGGTTACTGTTTTAATAATTCCTGTATTTTAGCTATAAATAGATTAACGTCTGATGTTAAATTACTTTCAGCCGCTATAAATTATGTTGATAATTTACTTAAAGAGAATTCAAAAAAAAGTTCAGATATAATTTTAGACAAAGAAAAAAATATTAAAAAGATTATAAAACAAGTTATAAGACATCATCAGATAATTCAAACGTAAGTTGTGTTCTTTGCTTAAATTTTAACAAATTTTTTAAGGGTCTAAATTTATTGTACTAAAAACAACAGTTTCCAATTTTTACTTCCTTGTACGAAGTAAAGGAAAAATTTCGTTTTTCAGATTTCAACGGAAATATCCATTTTGATGATCCCTGAATCCATTTTGACTAGTTTCGGCGTGACTTCTGTATTTACGTATGCATCTTGCATAACTCAAACACGATCAGCCGTAGGATGTTGAAATTTTGGAATTAGAACTGTTGTAACATCTAGTTGTGCATCTCCCTTTTTTTTTGCAATCGATGAACGAAAAGTGTCATAAAAGCCCAAAATCCAAAAAAAATTGAATTTCGGGCTATTTCTTAACTGCAGTAATAAGCCGTCATTGAGAGCTTTTCAACGATATATCATAAATGGTACTTATTCTTATCGGTTCTAGAGTTATAGCCAAATAAAATTTTAATTACTAAAATATTTGGATCTTACAAGGGGAAGGCGCTTTCTCTTCGAATTAGACTTCATCTCTTTTTTTTAAATTTAAATATATTAATAATTATTAACCTCTTATTATAAAAAATTAACAATAAATAATAATTCAATAATAACAATAAAAAAATTATATAAATTATTTAACAGGCTTACAAGGAAGTAATGTGATGCCCGCATCAAATCTTTTTAAATTTATTACGTTGTTTTCATCTTGCGTGGGTTTGCTGTATGTGCTCACATTGTTATTTAAGCTGCGGTTGGCGCAGAGCGAACCAATGGCGGTGCACCGGGCGGCTGTCCGCAGTGCACGAACGATTCATTCGTTCGAGCACTGCGGGGCGGGTGGCTGCGCCTAGTGCACGACGATTCATTCGATCAAACGATTTTGCAAAAATTATATTTGTGTTTTGAGGATAAAAATGGAAAACAGTGGATGGGGTTAGAGATGTCTGTTAAAAACTCACATCTCAAAAAACGGCTAAAAATGTTTCGGATTTTTAAGATTTTCGTTGTAAAAGTTTTTGTTGTTGTTGGGACTCTAAATTAATGAATTTGTTACAATTGGCAAAAATATTTAACAAAATCATGTGTAATGAAACGTAAACCAGTAACATATTCGCCTTTTTTCAAGTTAATAATAAAAGGTTTTTTTTTTTTCATCGAGTTTATTACATTAATTTTCTCAAAATTAAATTCAGTACAAGTTTTTATAAAAACCGAACGCATATTGGTAATTTAACAAATTTATTGAATTTTAAGCCTAAATTAATCAGTTTTTCGTCACTGAATTTGTCTGTTTTACGTTAGATATCGTGAAAACTAGGGGACATACAGTTCTGGGACCTGTTTTATTCGATTTTTGAGATCAAAAAACATAAAAAAAAGCATCTAGTTACTCGTTATATAACGCCTTAAAAATTTGAGTATGACCTCATTTCACCTGGTAAACTGAAATGTAATCAAAATTTTTCGCTAACCTAACTCGATAACAGCGTTTTCGGACATATATTTATACGAACGGTTTTCCTTAATTCAAGATTTAGTATCGGTTCCCAAATTATTTTCCTTTCTTCCTGAACCCTACAGTGTTAACCGGATCACATTTTGGTAGACGTTAACGTTTGGAAAGCATCTCTAATTTAAAAAGAAATAAAAACTGGCACAGTTTGTCTCTACAATGCAATTATTAAAATTATTATTTTTATTTCTTTAATAAACGTTTTAATTTTACAAAAAAAGTTCAATTTTTTTTTAATTTTGAGGCTTCCTTATCAATGGAGCTTTTTTATTGATTATAATTATTACCAAAATAAGATTTAAGCATCAAAATTTACAAATAAAAAATTCTTTGATTTTGGGAGCTCCCTTACTCTGCGGGCAACAATTTAATAATTTTCTTTTTTATAAAGAAGTGATACTTACAAATTTATATATAACAAAATTAATTAAGAAAAAGAAGTGTTTAAAAATATTTTTAAAAAAGTTTAACTTTTATGAAAGTAATGAAAAAAATTGCTTCTCATTTCAGATTCAGAATATAATACAGGTGCATTCATTCGTAGTGTTCTGCCATTAGGGCAGATCCTGTCGCGGTTGCTGCTCTGCATCTTATTTTATACTCTGTTAACCTCTTCATCGTATTTTCTCATTTTCATAATCCCATCCATCGTTTGATATCTCTTCCTTTCCTTCCATTCACCGTGGCTTCTATCGACTAATAATCACTTTCTTCTCATACGATGTCCTTTTCCTATATTCAATCGCATTTAGCATTTTCCTGTTCTCTCAGATTCTCCTTAATACTTCTTCATTTGTTACACGGTCTTGCCATCTGACATTTATCATTCTGTGCCACACCCGCATCTCAAAAACCTCAATTCATTTTCTGTCTGCCTTCTCATCGTCCACATTTCAGCTCCATAGAGCATCACACTCGAAATAAAACATCTCATCAATCTCTTCCTTAATGCTAAGTTTAACTTTCTACGCGGTAGTCTTTCCTTCTAAATGCCTGCTTACTTCTTGATATTCTTGCTTTAATTTCTCTTGTGCAAGTCAGCCGATCGGTTATAAAGCTACCTATGTATTGAAATATCTTCACCCACTCTAAAACCTAATTTCCTATCTTAATCTCGATCCTCTCCTCTTTCCCACCACGGTACATTTTTTTTTTGTTGATCCTTCACCCTGACTTTCGCAAGCTTCATTAAAGTTATTGAGCATTTCATTTTGTTTACTTGATGTCTCCACCAGCACTGCCGTATCATCAGCAAAACTTATATATTCTATTCTTCTTCCTCCAATCTTTATTACTATTTTCCCATTCAGGCGGAATTTAACTATTTCTTTCAGATATATACTAAACAATGTCGGTGACATGCAGCATCCCTGTCTTACTCCCTTTCCAATCCATATTCTTCCTGTCATTTTGCCTCCTATCTTTACTTTTACCTTGTCATTATAGTATAGCTCTTTAATGAGGTGCCTCTCTACCCAGTCAACTCCGTTCTTTTTCAATGTTAACAGTAATTTATCCCATCTACCTACAAATGCAACATACAGTTTCCGTCTCTTTTCCATGTACCTGTTATCTACTACTCTTAGCAGTCCTATATCGTCCCTTGTTCCAATACCTCTTCTAAACTCATACTGTTCTTCCTCAATACTGCCACCCAATTTATCATATAACTTCTTATTTAGAACCCTTAATGTTACCTTAACTGCACATGATATTAGGCTGATCGTTCTATGTTCTTCACAATTCTTTGTATTTCATTTCTTTTCTTCCGGTACCATTACTGTATCCCAGAAGTCCTCCGGCTACTTTCCTTCTTCAAGTATTCCATCGCATAGATCTAGAAAATACTGTGACAATACGGGTGCCAAAAGCTACTTACATTTTAATCGTACTTAAAATTACAAAGAAAAGTAAATATTAAGAGTAAGAAACAAAAAAACAGAAATTGTATTTTTTAGAGGTGGGAATAGATTTTAAGAAAAACTTTTCCAAAAGATATTCATATATAAATTAAGCGTAGCAAATTTTCTCGAGTAAAGTTTTCTCTAATAACCTCTTCAGTAGGTACTAAAATAAGAAAAATAAGACTTTCAAAAAACTTTGTGCAAATTAGGTCCAGGGTTTTTAATTTTAGAAAATTGTAGACGTTTTTCATAGCTCCATATATATGATGTGTAAAGTATAAAAAAAATGAAATATTAAAATCGCAGGGTGAGAGTAAAAAACGTATATTTCACTTTAAAGAGATGAGGATTGATTACTTGAAAAAAATTGTTTGGATTATGCATATATGCATTGTAGATATATACAATGCAAGTACTTAACAGAGGCCACGTGGCGCGAGTGGTAGCGTCTCGGCCTTTCACCCGGAGGTCCCGGGTTCGAATCCCGGTCAGGCGTGGCATTTTCATACACGCTACAAATCATTCACCTCATCCTCTGAAGCAATATTTAACTGTGGACCCGGAGGTTAAAAAAATAAAAGAAAAAAGTACTTAACAGAGGTGTACATTCTAATATACGTATAATGTCTTGGTATACGTATGTACGTGATACATTAAGAAATATTTGAAAAAAATCGGTCGTGTCAATCCTGAGATATAAGGCCAAAAGTAGTGTCGTGCACATATGTTATAAGTAGAGTATATGCGGAAAAGATTTTGAAAATATTTTTTCTTATTTTGCCTTTATTGAAGGGGGTGTAGATTTAAACAAATTTTTTAGTTTAACTTATATATGAATATTTTCCCCATACATGAAACATGAAACTTTGCCGATGGTGAGAGGGCTTGATTTGCTCACCGATTCACCGAAGGTGTAACCGTATCGGAGTGGTATTTGGTGAGAGACAGACTAACGAATGATTCCTGAAAGAAAGTAATGAAACGTAGAAGAATTAAAGTAGATGGGCCGCTGAATATAAAAATAGGAAGAGAATAGATTATGGAAGCGGAAGAATTTTTATAATCGAGAAGTAGAATTACTAAAGATGGACGAAACAAGAGCTGTATAAAATGCCGAATAACAAAGACGAAACGAGCTTTCAGTTAGAAACGTAATTTGTTTACATCAAGAAAACATTTTTGAAAGTTTATGTTTGGCGCGTAGCTTTATGTAAAAGTCAAACTTGGACGATCGACGTACCTGAGAATAAAAGATTAGAAGCTTTTGAAACGGTGCTATAGGAGAATGTTATCAATCAGATGGGTGGATAAAGTAACAAATGTTCTTACGGCAAATCGATGAAGAAAGAAGCGTATGGAAAAATATAGCTAAAAGAAGAGACAGACTTGTAGGATGTAGGGGTTATACCGAAATGAAACGACTAGTTCTAGATAGGGAAACTTTGAGAATTACATCAAACCATTCAAATGGCTGAAGAAAAAATGAATACTTTGAGAAAAAATTTATTCCCTACCTCTAAAAAATATATATTGTGTTTTAATTTCTTTACTGAAAAAAATGTTTAATGGTATTGTAAATATTACATCAGGTGGAAATTTATTCATTTTAGTAGATTTTTTTGAAGCGCTTTTTTAATATATCGTAATTCACAATTATATGATTTTATACAATGCAATTTTATTTTAACGTCATCTTTATACTTTAAAAATTAATATTCACGTTATTCCACAATTAATAATTTTACTGCCGATCTCCGCGGCGGAGTGGTAGCGCCTCGACCCTTCATCCGGAGGTCCCGGTTAAGCATGGCATTTTTTTTCATACGCTACAAATTTCAATTTGGGCTAATGACCGTTGCAGTCGACTCAATAAACTCGTAAAAAAAAATTAGATATCTTAATTTTAATTGCAATGAAATTGTAAACCGTACGGTAAGAGTCTCGCAGACATCATTTCTTCCGCTCAAAGAACAAAAATTTCTGTAATATAAATAAAAGTGTTTTTAACAAAATGATACCGATATCAAAAAAAGTACGACGCTGTATTTCTACTATCAAAATCTTTTATTAATTTAGAATTTTCTTTAAAAACATTTACACATGTTACAAATATGTAATAGACAATAAATAATAATAAATATTTAAGTGTTCCAAATAATAAGAAAAAAAAGAAAAATTTATTACAAAATTCTTACCGATGAAATCGTAAGAGTAATAACAAATTTTTCTTTTTTTGCTTATTGTATGAAACGCTTAAACATTGTTTATTATCTATTGTTGTATTTCTATTGTCTATTACATATATTTAACATGTATTTTTTTTTAAGAAAATTCTAAATTAATAACAGATTTTGAAAATAGAAATGTAGTGTCATATTTTTTTGATATCAGTATTGTTTTGTTAAAAACATTTTTATTTATATTACAGAAATTTTTTTTTTTTTTGAGCGGAAGAAATGATATCTGCGAGACTAGATTTACAATTCCATTGTAATTTTTTTTTGGATATCACTGCTTTTTGTTATTCTTTTATAATTTTTTTTATGATTACTGATTTTTATCTTACGGATTTTTTATTAAAATTTATCGTCCTTGGACAAACAAATTGAATTTCACGGCCAACTTTTTTTGTTGATAGTCTTATCATTCACTTCATACCATATTTTTCCTTTTTTTTAATAAAACTAGTATAATGACCTTTAGGAATCGAAAATCCGTGATGTAATACGGCACTTATTATTTTGTAAATATATCCCTCGATTTTTGTCGTTGAATTCGATTTTACCTATCGAATTTATTTCTGTTTTATTTATTCCTTTTTTAATAAATCTAGTTTACTCTGTTGTAAACTAATAATTTTTTTTTTTTTTAGAGAAGTGATGGGAATTAAAAAAATTGTTTCATTTCCCTACTTTCATTTATATAAGAGCATTTACTATTAAAACAAGTGGTAGTATATTTTCTTTTAAATTTTATTATTTCAAGTTTTTGTACGCTACCTAGTACTATCAAGTACTGCTATCTAGCGACCCGATTCATAAACATACATTGAAAAAATGAATAAAAGTGACATATTCGAGTCCCGCGGTTCAACAAATGGAAAAAAACGTTGTCTAACAAAATGCGAGGTATTTTTTAAAGTATTCTTTATTAATAATCTAATTGAACTGAAATATAATGTTTTCACGCTTATTTTTCCACATTTTCATTTCACAGTTAGGCTAGGTCATGTTTAGAACTGTAAACGTAGTTCCTTGACTTTGTCGCCTCTTACTGACGAAGTTCTAATGAACTACGTGATAATCAAATTTGTGTGCAAATTTCTTCTATTTGGAAATCTTTTACTGTCAATAGGCATCATACATAAAAAAATATAATACAAAATAAACTACTTGCTGTTCTATAAGAAAAAAATTATTACTAGCCAAACAATCTTAATAATATATTTCATTTACAGGAAAGCAGATTCACTCAATCGTAATTTACATAGTACTGTAACGGTCGAGCAAAATGCAATAACCTTTCTAATCTGCATGTGTCTGTATACGCTTGTACAGGTAAACATTGTTTTCTTTTTCTATTATTAATTATTTTTTTAGACTTTTCAAAAAAAGTACGGTGAAACTTTCGGTCGCATGGTGGAATTGGGGGATGAAAATGAATTGTCTTTACATTTTGAGATTATAAGGAGTACGAAAATTCCATTCACTTTATTTTGGAATTTCTTTATACCTTTTTACTTATATAAGCTGATACATAAAACTATATGGCTTGAAAATCTCCAAAATTGTTTGATCAATTTCATTGAAATTTAGATCTGTTGTAGTAGTGAGTAAGACTCGCCAAGGAGGGCAAGGCAGGCCCCGTCTCCTCAGAAAAATCATTCCCACCACCAGTAAAATCGTCACTTTCAAAACCAACACTGTCTGTAGTCGTGGAGGTAGCCTACCCACGCTGCCGCCTTAACAGGTGCATCACATGTCCGTCCTCTCTCCTTCTGTACTGCGGTATGGTCTTGCTTAAGACCGTTAAAAGAGAGCTTTATTAGGTTAGCGGTAGTACACCGAAGGGAATGTCACACGTGGCATTTGCTTTGGCGTCATCGTGACCGAGGCATTTGAGACTGAAAGATGTCTGTTGCTGTAGTATTGAAGATGACCTCCGGTAAAGCCCCTAAGGGCTAGGTACGGAGGGGATGGAGTGGCGACCATAACCGCCATGGAAGGTATCTTTCCTTCGGGATCACAATTTGTTACTGAAAGTAGGTAGTGATGTCCTAGTCCAAATCTGAATACAGAGCGATTTTTTTCGCTACAATTGCACAAGAATTAACTGTTGGTCAGCGCTTAGAAAATGATTCCTGTGCTTGGAGAGAATTGTCCTCACCGTACAACAATATATTTAGGTGAAAAGAAAAGAGAGTTAGAAAAGGGACTTCAGAGTCAGATCGGCCGTCTTCGTCTGTGGCCGAGGGTAACGTTGTTGCAGTACGAAAAATGCTTGAGACAGACAAAACCTGTGGCCTGCAACTACATATAGGTGTCATCGGGTATTAATGCACCAGCAGTTCTTGCTATTCTGTGAGATTACCTTCAAGTTAGAAAACTTTGTACCCTTTGGGAGCCGCATAACTTGACCGACGATCAGATGTCACGTCGTGTTTCATCGTTGAGTGAAATGATTAAAATGTTTTAATATGGGAAATCTCTCTATGCGAACGGTATTGTGAGAGATGAGAAAACTCGGCTATACTATTATGACGTTCCGACCAAGGCTTAGAACAAAGTCTAGGTGTTAAAAGATAAGGAGTCCCCCGTGGCTTTTCGAAAATCCAGATCAATGAAGAAACCCACCGGGTTGGTCTAGTGGTGAACGCGTCTTCCCAAATCAGCTGATTTGGAAGCCGAGAGTTCCAGCGTTCAAGTCCTAGTAAGGCCAGTTATTTTTACATGGATTTGAATGCTACATCGTGGATACCGGTGTTCTTTGGTGGTTGGGTTTCATTTAATCACCTCAGGAATGGTCGAACTGAGACTGTACAAGACTACACTTCATTTACACTCATCCATATCACCTCTGAAATAATAAATGAACGGTAATTCCCGGAGACTAAACAGGAAAAAAAGAAAAATAAGATCAGTGAAGAAGAGAATGGTGGTCGTATTTTTTTATTGTGAGAGGAGTTTTTGTACGAGTCGTGTCGAAAACTTAGAAAACAGTTGCAGGAAAGATGTATACCCAGGAATGCCTGCCTAAAATGGTAGAAGCTCTCAAAAAGCTGCGCCCAAACTTAAGGATGGTTTCTTCGCCAACTTAACGCTCTAATGTTTGATCTGGCAAATATTCCGGAACAAGAATTTACTCGGAGAAATTTACTCTGAGTATTTGGTCAGTATTTAAATAAAACTGTTAGACCACCTTCTATAGTGTTCTATATTTACTTCTAAATTTTTGTTACGTGTAACAAAAGTCAGATTATTCCATTATAATAGTATGTAAGTGTGGTGATGTATGAGCAAGTTTATTCAAGAGTAGAAGGTAATAAGCCTATTATTTTTTTTTTTTTTTTTTTTTGTTATGCACCTACGAAATACTTATCTACCACCTCTTCACTTACGGTTAATTATCTTGATAAAAGATTTTGAATTCTATAATTTTGTTCAATGAATTGTGTCTAAAGTTTTTAGCAAGAGGATGAGAGCAATTTATATACAGCTCTAGTTGTATATCTTGATAACGATTTGTCATACAAAATTGAAAATTTAAATAATACATAATCAAATTAGTCGAAAGTATACCAAAGTGAATCCAGGATTTTATTAAAATAACCCTTATTATTAATTTTCCTCCTACGAAGTAAACTTTTTGTATATAACCATTTTACGCCTCCTCTGAGCTGGACCCACATCCCAACCCCGTAGGGGAAAGACACCCACCTTGTGACGTTAACGGTCGCCACACCACCTCCTCCATTCCAAGCCCTGAGGGGCTTTACGGGAGGTCATCTTTAGACCCTCTAACTGATTACATTTCACAGTCATCAGCCAGGCCCCGGTTGGGATGCCACCGATGTAAATGCCTCGGCAGACATTTGCATCAGTAAATACATATCAAATTTCGCCTTCACGTAAGCCTCAAACGGACATCTTCACATCCAACCCTACATGATTCCCTCAAACTAACTGACCGAAACCGCGGAAGCGTGGACCCCGCGCCTAGTACAGATTTGACAACACCGTTCGTAACTGTGAATGGCTCAGAAAACGAACGAGTTTAAAGTTAAATCGGTGCTACACTCGTACCGATCAAAATTGTGTTTTACGCAACATAAAAATTCAGACCTACACCCAAACAAGTCGACCAGTTAAGGTCACCTAACAAGGGGAACGCAACCTCATTCCGTTCCGCGCAGGAGCCGGGGACAAACCCTGCACCTCCACTCGGTCCATCATGTTGTCTCGCGTGGCATTACCAAATCACGATCAGGACCGCCACCGGCGGAGGGAAGCCACGCCCCCGGTCGCACGGACTACCATACCACGGCAGCGCAGCCACCCCCACAGCTAAGTATAACTCAGTCCAGGGGAGTGTCCTTTAACGGACCTTCCCGCCCACCACCTGTATCCGGCAAGGCAGGTCGGCCCGGCGGTTGGATGTTTTTTATTGTGCCAACCTCTAACTCTCAGCGAGGAGACTCAGATCCAGCTGAGCTCGCAACCTTTATCCCCACGTCGAACGCCGGGTCTCGGTCTTATCTGTCTTATGCCTCAAATAAGGGGTCCCCAACAGGTTCCCCTACCGAGACTCTGGTCTTAACTCCCCCCTAGTGGATGACGGGTTTTGAAGATCTTCATCACAACAGGGAACTGTCATAGCGGTACACGTCATGTTGTATATAACCTTATTTAAACATAACCCTACTCTCTGTAAAAAGTATAGTAAAAATACGAAGGATTCAGAAAATAAAGCGTATTATATTATTTTGTTATGAAATTAATTAATATTATAATCGAGATATTCACTGAACATCTTTTCTTAACTTTGATGAATCGATTTTTTTTTATTAATTATACAAAAATTAAAATAAAATAAAATACACCTACTATACATATTTATCTTAATATTTTCAGGAAAATGATTTATTTTTAATCATAAAATATGGAATTCAGATATCTTTCTATACAATAATACTATATTTTTACGCATTAAACGGACAAAACTTAATAAATGAGGTAAATATTTTTATAAAATTCTATATATGTTTAATTATAATTGTTTCTTTCATAGATATACTGCAAAAAGGTCAATCAGTCAATAAATGGGGTACAAAATTTTATTTCTCGAAGTTTAATGACCCAGGTACCCCCAAAAAAAACATGTACAACGGTTTTTTTTTATTTTTGGCAGGGGATAATTTCGTACGAAGTGGGTTGGCGTGTTAAAGCTTAATAACTTGTGACTGGATAAACCGATTTTGATTAAATTTTGTTCAGACTCGTGTATATGAGTAAATTTGTTATTAACGTTTTGGAGTAAGTATCTTTAAAGGGTAGGGAGCTTTTTTTGGGAAAAATGTTTTCAAAATTTTGCAAACATTTGTCGAAAATTGTGCAGATTCTTTAAATAAATTAAATATTTATGTAATTGCGATTATAATTATTTTTATTATAAATTGTAAATATAATTCATATATATAACATTAATAACTTTATGCAAATTTATTGTATTAATAAATGTAATATCATGTAATGATTGAAAAAAACTTGATGAGTCCTTGAAGACCGGAAGAGGACTGCTTGAATGAAGTGCGGAGCCTGCTTATATAGACTGCATGGAGCCGCTGAATCGTCAGGAGCGGAGTCCATCCGAAAGGAGCTGTGTGAACTGTAACGAGCCGCTGAATTGTCAGGAGCTGTGTGAAATGTAAAGAACCGAGTGTGCCTGACAGGAGCCGTGTGAATCTGACCGAAGCTGAAGATCTTTACATTTTAAAAGTCCTAATTTAAATGAAAATTAATATTTGTTATTAATGGTGAATTTTAAATAACATAAATGAAACCTGAGTCTATACATACTGCACGCCAAAAATCATATGATATATGAATTAAATTATTATAAACAATAACATGAATCATATGATTTTTTTTTAAACACATGATTTTTATAATTACAAGTAAGTTACATAACAGGTACATTTATAATGAAGTATCTGAATAAATAACAAGTTTAGTTGTATAAATGGACAATAATATAATTAACATATTGTTATAATAACACAACTGAGTAATTTGCTCATTACATAATCATGATTAAACTAATACAACTATGTAATTAAAAGCAATATTTATAAGTGTGTTCACAGACATTTTATAAAAATACAATCGAATGGAATTAAAGAAAACAAGTGTATCAAATATTTAAATTGATCAAAAATATTACAAAAAAGAAAATATATTATTTGAATTAATCATTTGGGCTTGGTAACAGGCATAATTTATGAATAGGTCTTCTTAATAGATCGTTAACTTTGCAAATCAACAACTCTTACAAGATTTCAGAGTCCAGATAAACCTGGGTGATAATTCCATGTTTCCAATTCATGGGTGGTGAATTTTCATCAGAAACTAATACTAAATGCCATTTATTGTGTTGCTGTAAATAATGTAAGTAATCCTTTGACCATCGTCTCCAGATAGATTGAACAAATTTTTGGAGTAATTGCCAGCAGCTTAATCGATCAGGTAAGGAAATGAGTGGACATTGAATAACAATAATAAAAATAATGATTCTGGGTCTATGTGAACATTTGAATAGGAAAGATAGGACGAGAATTAAGATAGGTTTCAATTTTTATCAAAATTGTATATAATTCTTCAAAATTAAGGATGGTTTGTCCTATTACATGACGCATATGATATTTAACGCTTTTGATTGCGCTTTCCCATAAGCACCAAAATCGGGTGAAAAGGGAGGAATTAATGACCAAGTAATACCTTGTATTGTAGAAAATGCTCCAATGTCTGATTTAAGTTTTCTGAATTTAAAAATTGATATAAATTATAAAGTATATTTTTGGCGGAATGGAAATTGAAACCGTTATCAGAAAAGATTTGAGTGGGAAGCCCTTACGTGATATAAATCTTTTTAAGTGCTGTTATAAAAGACTGTGAGGTGAGATCAGAAACTAATTCTAAATAAATAGCTTTGATGGTGAAACATATGAAAAGATTTGCTTGAAGTTTTAGACCTTTGCTCACCAAGACTAATCATAATTGAACCGCCCTAGTCAACTGCACAAGTAGAAAATGGTCAGGAAGGAATAACTCTGGAAGATGGTTGCTGACCAACCTGTTACACTTGGGTTTTTGCAATACATCGAAACCATATCATACATTTACGAATGATAAAGGAAATAACTTTCTTGCCATTTATTATCCAATATTTTTATCGTAACAAATGATGAATAAATTGAACACCAGCATGGAAAAGTTGCAAGTGTTCAGCATTAATGATTAGTTTTGTGTTGTTAGCATTAGGATGTAAAACAATAGGATGTTTCATTTGGTAATGTAACAAAGAGTGTTGCAGTCAGTCACTACACGTAGTAAGCCTGAATTATCTAGAAATTGATCAAATGATATAACTTTGCTTTGTTTAGATATAGTTTGATTGTTTTAAGGATATTTAATTTGTCACCAAAATGCATGTATTGTGATTGTTGAATAAAAAGGTAAGAGTGTGGTTTACTTCTTGAGTAG
Organism: Lycorma delicatula; assembly: GCF_047948215.1. Classification (NCBI taxonomy): domain Eukaryota; kingdom Metazoa; phylum Arthropoda; class Insecta; order Hemiptera; family Fulgoridae; genus Lycorma; species Lycorma delicatula. The sequence goes on along the minus strand of NC_134466.1, from coordinate 76,672,123 downwards.
TTAAAGGACCAGAAATTCATTCTGATTGTCTTGATTTGGCGTTATGAGTACATCTGAAACAAAAAATTGCGAATTAAAGTATATAGTGATGAGAATCGTTCTGTGTCATCGATTACAACAGTAGGTACAAACAATATTACAATATGTTTGTGTTTTTCTATTAGACATTCATCACTTATATTACAGTTATTAAAGGTAATATTAATACCTTTTGGCCAATGGGCAGAAGTTTTTGAAAGCCAATGAGGGCCACGCCACCAGAGTAACACGTCAATTAACTTCCTTGGTGAATAACCTATAGACAATATATCTGCTGGATTATCAGAGGATTTGACATAATGCCAGTTAGTATTTGTGGTAATTTGTTGAATCTCAGAAATTCTGTTGCTGATTGCCAAATACTTTCCACTTTGATGGTTGTCCATGAATCCAATGTAGTACTACTGCAGAAACCGTGTATAAATGTATTTCTTCAAACTGTATGTTTAAGGCATTAATTACCTTTAATAATAAATGACTAAATAGTAGACCACCATAAAGTTCAAATCTTTGAAGTGTAATTTGTTTTAGGGGTGCCAATTTTGATTTGGAACAAAGTAAATTAGAAGAAATTGTATAATTAGTGTGTACAGTTCTTATGTAAATACAAAAGCTGTAGCCCTTTATGGAGGCATCGGAGAATCCATGTATTTGAATAAAATTAATCCAACTATCAATATTGGGTTTGAAGGAAAGATGTTTTTTAATGGATTCAATCAAATGCAATTTGTATAAATTGAGCCATTGTGTTAGTAACGTATTTTGCGGGTAATGTTTCGTCCCAATTAATTTTAAGTTGCCACAATGATTGCACAAAATGTTTATGTGAGAAGACAATAGAGCCAATGAGTTCTAAAGGATCAAAAACACCTGCTATGATGGACAGAATATTTCTTTTAGTGTGTTTTTTAGAATCATTAGCATGAGTAGTTGGGAAAAGTATCTGAGGAATTATTCCATAGAACGCTTATTCCAAGTACGTAAGTTCTGATTTTGATTTAAAGGAATGGAAGTATTGTGTTCAGAAGTAGAAGTGATGCTATTATTGGAAAACCGTTTATGGAATACAACAAAACCATTTTGTTGTAATGTTTAGAAATACCAATTTTTAACTGAGTAAATTCATTTAAGTTGTGTGAACTCATTAAGAGATCATCAACATAAAAATCATTTCGAATGGACTTACATGCAAGTGGAAATTCATTTTCATTTGCAATTCGAATTAAACACTGTGTGGCCAAATATAGTGCACATGCAGTCCCATATCTTACTGTACATAATGTGTAGTGTTTTATCTCCTGTTCTGGAGAATCATGCCAAAATATACATTATTAATTGTAATCACTAGATTTAACTAATATTTGACGATACATTTTAGCTATGCAGAAGTAATGACATAATTATCGATTTTGAATCTATGCAATATGGAAATTAGATCTTGTTAAACTACAGGTCCAACTAATAGAGTATCGTTGATGGATAAACCATTTGTGGTTTTCAATGATCCGTTGAAGTCAACTTGTAATTTAATTGTTAAACTTGATGGATTAAAGACTGGATGGTGAGGTAAATAACAGACATTCGGTTTGTTAATTAACAAATCATTGGAATTAAGTAACAACATGTGACTTGAATCTAAATATTCTTGAATGAAAGTGAAGTAGTCCTTGTTAAGGTTGGCATTGTTAATTAGTCTTATTTGTAATGATAAGAATCTATTTTTAGCATTAACAAAAGAATCAACTAATTGAGTGTTATTATCTTGTTATCTATGTTATTATCGTGTGGTAACGACACGGCAAATTTACTCTATTTGTTTCTAGTGGTATTGGATTGAAAATGTTTTTCACATGTCGAGGTTTCAATATCTGAAGCATCAGTATTAATTTCTTCAAGTTTCCAGAAATTCTCAAGTAAAGTAGATAGATGTTTATGAGTGTTACGAACAAGGAAGGACGTGACATTATTGTTGCCCTCAATGTTATTTAGAAGGCTACCACTAATTATATATCCTAATTTAGTCTCCTGTATAATGAGATATCATGTAATAGATATTACGAATGAATTTCTGAGGAAGGATAAGACTCAAATAGAATTGAGCTCCAATCCTAACATCAGTATTATTTGCTACATTGAATTTTGGATCTGCTAAAAATATATTACAAGGAAGATTAAGATTATAAGTGTCTAATCTGGTTGATGGAAGGCAATCAGATATATCAAGTAAATCAGCACGTTTCACCTTGATCGAAAAGTTCTTATAACGTGAATGCAATGTAAATGTAACAATATATTTGGATTGAAATAATTAATTTTTTTGCCTGAAATGGGTAGATTATTTTTATTAAGTTTAAGGCCTGCATTTGCAGGCAAAACTAAATGTATTAAAATTTGCTTATGAACCAGAATCTAGCAGTAATCTACATGAATACTTATTACCATGTATATCAGTATTATTACATACAGCTGTTGACAAAATTTTATTTTCATTTGAATAATTTTTAGACGAACAATATGTTAGTTATACTTTCAGGCTTATTGCCATCTATCTTAGAATGATTCATTTTGTCCATAAGAATGAGTGTATTGTATTTCATACCACAAATCTTACATAGATTTGAATAATATTGATCAACAGAATGGTGGCCTTTACATAAACAATTAAAACGACAATTATTATTTGCCAAAAAGGTTTTACGATTATCAATGGACACATTTAGAAATTTCTTACATTGAAATATATAATGATTTGAATTACGAAATGAACATTGATAAAAAATGGATTTTCCATAATAACTAACAGTATGTCCTTTAAATTATTTACTAGGATTTAAATTAAAACATTTGGTTAAGGATCTTTTTTTCACATTGGAAGTGGGAAAATTTGCTTAAACCAAACGCCCAGTAACCCATACACACTGGGTGTGTAGGGTTTACCACTTACTGCTGTGGGACCCACTAAAAAACCATTCCTTTACGCAATGTGGTACTGGAACTGACGTAAAGGTTCAACCTCAGCACCACATATGTCACAGACACACCTCACATTCATACAAATACTTACAAATCACATTCACACCATATTTACAACTTAATATATACACTATACATGTGTATAATCCCGTACAGCTATGCCGGCCTCAGATGGCAGGAATGCGTTCCACGGAAGCCATTGGTGATGACAATGCTGAGGTATCCCCACCACCTGCCCCCAAAGGCTGTGCCATCCTCAACCGACCCAGTGCCCTCCTTCCCGCCCAGTGCCATCCTCAACCGACATACTCGCTGCCCTCCTTACGTTCTTCCACCAGTAGCTTCTGGTGGAGCACTCTTCTAAACCACTGAGCTCACATGGTCCAACCCTCACTGGACAAGAGCATCAACTAACTGCATGACTCTCCTCGGCAAGTCCAAATTGTCTCATGGCAATTCTTCCTTCCACCTGGGACACAAAAAAGGTGTGCTCTACTGTGTCCATTTCTTCACAATACTGACATTGATTCGTACACCTTCCAATCTTGCAGAGGTAGACCCCAAACGATCCATGACCAGTTAGCCCCTGAACCGTCCAAAAGTCCACCTCCCATGTGGTCCATTGACCCATGTAGCTACCTCTGAGATCAAAATATAGCTGCATTGTTCTTCTTTTGCATTCCTCCACCTCTCCTGCCATTCAGTAAACATGCAGTTCCTCGCCTTCTCTTTGCCTTCTATCGTCCTGTCCCTTATTTCCTTGGCCGCCAAGTCCAACGGTGGCATTCCCGCTACCACTAGTGAAGCATCCAGGGAGGCTGTCCTTTGCAGTTGGGCCACCCTGATTGCCAACTTCCTATATACCCTTGTTCAGCCTCCGAACATTTCTCCCTATCCTGAAGGCCTCCCACCATACTGGCATCACATACAATATGGTATACACCCCGTAGACGCTAACATCCTGCGTTTAGATGCCCTGAGACATCAAACTCATTGACATTGGCCATTGACATTGGCCATCAAACTCATCAGTGTTGAGAACATTTTCTCCACCTTCATGGCCTCCTACTGCACATGGAAGGCGAAGCCCCTCAACCTGTGAAGCCACATTCCAGGTACTTATCCCCATTCTTCGGGGCAATCTCCTCCCCATCTACTTTGATAGAAAATGGGGGTATACGCTGTCTCTGTGTCATCGATACGATTTCTGTCTTCTTGGCTGCCAGTTGTAGTCCCTTCCTCTGAAGCCAGGTCTTAATTTTTTCAACTATCCCTGTTGTAATCCTCACCACCTTAGGCAGTTCCTTCGCCGTCACCACCACCGCCAAATCGTCGGCGTATGTCACCAACTCCACTTCAGGCGGCCACTCCTTCTGAAGGAAGTCGTTATACACCACAGATATCGTTATTCCACAGAATGAGGCCCAGGATTCGACCCCTTTGGTACCCCACGCTGCACGGGTATAACGACCTCCTTCCCTTCTTCGGACATAATACTCAGTTCCCTTTCACTGAGGTACTGTAGTACCATCCTCAGCAGGTACGACGAGATACCTCTTCCCTCCGACTGCCGCAAAATAGCCTCCCGTCTCACCGCGTTGATGGCATTGGCGACATCCAGGAGAACGACCAGGGGAATCTTCCTCGCATACCTGGACCCCCGGGCCGCTCCCTCCATCAGTTTTCGGACAGCGTCCACTGAACTTTGCCCTTTCGAAAGCCATATTGTTTATCAGTGAAGCTTGACTTCCGCAGCTCCTCCTGAAGCCTGTTCACCAATATAATTTCAAACAGCTTAGCCAGACTACCAAGCAAGCAGACCGGCCTGCATGTTGCTGGGCCACTCTCTCCCCCAACTTTTTTAGGCAGCAAGACCACCCTCGCCACCTTCCATGGTGTCTTTTTTTTAAATAGGCATATATATATTTTCATGGTCTATTTCTTTAAATAGGCAGCCGTTAAATACCCCCAAAAAGGCGGACGGAGAGGCCTCCACCAACGCCTTCATTGCCTCCGCAGGCACACCATCCACCCGTCGACTACGAGTGTAGCCGACAGGAGCCGAGTGCATCCGTCAGGAGCCGTGTGAATCTGACCGAAACCGAAGTAAAAGTCCTAAATTAAATTAAAATTAATGTTTCTTATTAATAGTAAATTTTAAATAACATAAATGAAACCTGAGTCTATGCAACATTACTCCACTTTATATTAAGCTCAGTACATGAAAGGACAAAAAAAATCTTTTCTTTTTTTTTTAATGTCTTCCTAGGCATAATAGTAGTACATAGGACTGAAAAAAAAATACTTTGATGGCAATATTTGGGGTGCAGAGCCGATAAACGTTTAAAAATCGGTTTTTTTAATCGATTTCAAAATCGGTTTTTTTTAATCGATTTTTATCGGTTTTTTTAATTTTTCAAAGCTTTTCTGGGTTTATTTAAACTTTTATTACTATTAAAAGTTTAATAATAATAATATAATGTTAATAATAAACTTTTATTAGTAGTATTATAAAAAAATTTCATCATAATTCACCCTCGCATCCAAAAAAATTTTAGGTGACTTTTTATTGGTTTTACATTTTTTTATTATATTTTTGTTTTTTTCTAATTTCTTCCATTTTACATACTAAACGTAGAGAAATCAAATAAAACCTGACAACACCTTGCAGGATTTTACCGGAACGCGGCTAAAGCCGCGTGACGGGAAGGTCCTATAACTGTGGATTGTTTCTGATGCACGGTTTACACAGACAACTTAATTTAAAATATTTATCATTTTATTTAAATATAATATTTTTTTTGTTTATTTAATTCAGTGATTCTAACTAAAGCGTGCGCGCATGCCGTATTTAATTCGCGCAGGTGTAACGGTACTATCGGCAACGGTCGGCAGTAATTAAACTAATGTAATTTCGCAACTTACATAGATCAAATTTCGCTTGTACGATTGGCAGACTGATGTAGCCGCGAAGCTTAATGCAATAAGTACCGAGTCGACCGAACGATCGACTTTGAGACCCAACCAGAGTTACTTTTTTGCACTTTAAATATTATTCATTTATTTAATTCTACCACTCACCTTTGATGTCAAACATAGCAGTAGTTTAGGGCATATTTTGGGGTGGGGGTGCGATTTTGCAAAAAGTTTTTTTGCAAATATTGTTAATTTTTAATCGTTAACAAATGTGCCTAAGAAAAATATGCCTTAACTAGGTGAAATCTTGAGATACTGAGGGTAACCTTACTCTACAGCTCACCCCCTGAATTTTTAAGTTGCAAATTTAATGGCATCAATGCCCTGTGTATAGAAGTAATCTGACCAAGTTTGGTCAAAATCGGTTCAGTAGTTCTGGAGATACAAGGTGATTTAGAGTCCAACACTGAACACACACACATACATATGAAAATTAACATACAGAAAATTTCCATCCAGGTTTTTGGGTCCTTTAGGTGTCAAAAGTCCACAAAATCCAATGAAAACCATATGACTAAAATGAACCAATTACAATACTTTCCTAGTACTATAGGTCTGCTATAATGCTATCTAGACAAGAAAGTAAATATATTCTTGGAAGTTAATTTTGCAGATTGTGGAGCAGAAAAAAAAATGTTTTTTGAGTTTAAAACTTTTTTTTTGGTTTACTTAAACATATAATGACTTTTACAATAAAACTTCAACATAAATTACCCCTACACCAAAAAAGAAATCTTAGGTAACTTTTTTCGTGTAATTTTTTTTTTCACTATTTTAATAACCAATCCCAAGAATATATTACTACTTTGTCAGATTTTTTTTTTTTAAATAAAATCTAGAACATTAATTTCATTAAGAAAATGCATTCTTTTTTATTCATCAAATAAGCAGCTGGAGTTATAGCAGCTTAGTAATAATAGCTTACTTAAGTAAGCAGCTAACTTATGTTTTATTCAAGATGCATTAACAAATATGCATCTTCGCAAATCAGCTGATTTGGAAGTCGAGAGTTCCAGCGTTCAAGTCCTAGTAAAGACAGTTAGTTACTTTTATATGTATTTGAATACTAGATTGTGTATCTGGAGTTCTTTGGTGGTCGGGTTTCAATTAACCACACACTTCAGGAATGGTTGAACTGAGACTGTACAAGACTACACTTCATTTATACTCATACATATCATCCGCATTCATCCTCTGAAGTAATACTGACAGTAATTCCTGGAGGCTAAACGGGTAAAAAAAAGAAGGTATATAGCTATATATTAAAGGTGAACATATAATGATCATGACAAAAGGGGATATTGGTTTTTTAGCAGATCTTTATGTTTTAAGGTTCATTTAAAACAAAAAGCTATGTGCATACACACATACATTATACGTACATATGTAATATGGGGCATAAGTTTGTTTTTTATTCATTAAGAGTGTGAGGATATTGCAGAAAAATCTATTTTTACCTTCTTCTGACATTTTATAAAAAATTTTATTAAAGCAAATTTGTTACCAACGATGTGTATATAAGTAATCCAAAAGACATTTTTCAAAAAAATCAATTCCCACCTCCTAAAATTGAAATAGGCTTATTAGTTTTTTGCTCTTATCTCCCTTCAGTTTAAATATTTTTCAAGAATTTTTTGTAAATTTTTTACTTCATACATAGAGCTATCAAGAAATATCTACAATTTTTTTAGATTAAACACTGTGGACCTAAAATAAAGAAAGATTTTTTGAAAATTTTATTTTTCTTATTTTAGCCTTTATTGGAGGATGTGTTAGATTTAGAGAAAACTTTATTTAAATAAATTTGGCCATGACTTGACCAGCGTAGCCAGAAAGTAAAATACTTTGCCAGCTTTTTTTAATTATAAAGATTTTATTGTAACAATTACTGTGATTGAAAATAATTCACTTAATTTATTATACCAAGAAAATGAGTGAACAGTTCAGAAAACTAAATATAATATTCTGTAGTTACTAATTCAAGTAACAATTTGGTTATTACAAATTCAGCTTTAACGTTATTAGTTCTTTAGTTTATATATAGTTACAACCTTATTTATATGAACACAAAAATCCGTTTTGTTAGGAGTTTTTATTAATAAGAAACCCTAACTGATGTCACTTCATAAACAGATAACACCAATAACTATATTTAATCTCATTACAGGATAATAATGTTAGAAGAGCAATAAATGAATTTAATTGGGTAGATAAGCCGCTCTGGTTAAAAAAATATTTGCTTACAGTGATGACAGGAATGAATAAAAACATTGAAGTAAAACCATTTGGTATATATGTAATCAATTTAAAAAATTTTGCAAAGGTAAGAATATTTTTAATTATTATTATTTTTTTTAATAACTCATTGGTATATCTTGGGTTAGGTTATATGATCATAATTTAATCCAGCTGTTATTTTAGATGTTACTTAATATTTTAATTAGTATTCATACATGAATATTCATTAGCGCATAGTACAAACATATTCAGTATTCATTGGTTGTATGCTTTTGAACAAGAGGAGAAAAGGTAGTTCTGACACTATCCACAACCCTTATAAAAGGCATTTTTCAAATATTTTATATCATTTGATGTTAATTTAGTAAAACTTCTCATAATCAGGCAATCTCAACAACTAAAGTAAAAGAAATACATATTTTTTTTTTTGTAACTTTATTTCCTTTTAAGCTGTAGTAAGAATAAATTTTTTTATTAATTCAGCATGTCTAACAAAGAATTGAAAAGGATTTCAGAATATGTTCTATTAGTAAAAATAAAGAAAGAAATCCATGGAAAAGGAAATGCTTCATTTTTGGGTTACAACTTGCAAAATATTTTAGTTTGATCTCTGCTTTGAGGATAAAATTAAACTTAAATTAAGGGTAAATTTTAATGTTTTGTATGGTTTTTGATCTAATCACCAAATTAACTTAACACCTGTGAAGTTAGATGTGTGGTGTCACTTACAAAAAGTAATTAGAAAAAAAGAATTAATGACAAGAATTTTCAACCCAGTTGAAATTATACAAAATAATTCTGAAACCACCTAAGGAATTTTAAATCAAATGAAATATTGTGTAAACAATGGAGTATACTTTAAATAACTACACAAGCCTGCAAAATTTGGTTTGTGGAATGTTTTTTAACTTTTGATAATTGATTCCTATGCCTTTTTTAGCCTTCATTTTTTTCCATCACATCAGGATTTTTCAGAAATCACAAATTTCAAAATTTGTAAAAAGTTGAAAAATTGCAAAAATATGATACTGTAAAATAGACATAATTTTTTTTTTTAAATAATAAATTAATATAATATATTAACTTTTTTGGCTTATCCATTACATCCTTATAGCTAAACAGTTGATTGGTCTGAAGAGGAGGGAGGGGTTTGGTTTGAAGATGATAAGATGGTGGGAGAGTTGGCTCTCCATTGCTCAGTGAATGCATGGAGTCAACAGCTTGGCCGACATGTTATAACAAGATGTAGCATGTTTATTGGCAGCTATCTGCTCTAATCATGCACTGTGTAACTACAATGTTTCAACCATCAGCATGCATAGATCGATTTTTTCCATCCTTCTTGATCAAATGTGTTCTTGTTGGGGGAAAATATATTTTCAGGCCATAAAGCAAACTTGTCCTTTTTAAAATGGCTTCAAGAGGCTGCAAAAATTCTACAGATTCTTTTTGTTGCATTTGTGGTGAGTTAATGGTGGAAAGGCAAAAAAGAAATATAACAAGTTTCATTTAACAAGTGTACCTCACATATTTTGTAGTGAAAATAGAAGATCACGACAAAACTTGAGCACCCCACTATGTTTGCTAGACATGTGTTAAAGGACTTAGACAGTGGTCAAAGGGTGAACAAGAAGCATTCAGATTTGGAATTTCAATGGTGTGGTGAGAGCCAAGAAATCACACTAATGATTATTAATTTTGTTTTGACTGGTGTTCACCCTTTCAATTTGAAGAATAGAAAAAGAATCATCTATCCAAACATGCCATCTGCTTTCTGCTCAGTTCCTCATGGTCCAGACATGCTAGTGCCAATTCCACCAGAAAATTTACCTGTAATAGACAGTTCCACAAGTGATTTAAATGAAGATAACATCAAGGAGTACAAACCTGGAGATGACTATGCACCAGAGCATTATTTACAGTTTGAAATAAACGATTTGGTTCGAGACTTACATCTGACCAAAGAAAACTCTGAATTGCTTGGTTCGAGGCTTAAAGAGAAGAACTTGCTAGCAGCTAGCACCTCATTTTCCTGATTCAGATACAGAGAAAAGGATTTTCTTCAATATTTTTCAGAAGATTTAGAATTCGTCTTCTTTGATGTACGTGGACATACGAGTGGATTTAACATTCTGTATGAAAGTACTGATTGGAAGCTGTTCATAGATTCATCCAAAAGAAGCCTCAAAGTTGTCCTTCTTCACAATGGGAATACATATCTGTCAATACCCATCAGACATTCTGTACATTTAAAAGATAATTACTATAATTTGGAATTTGTTCTAAATAAAACTAAATAAGACAATCATAAGTGATTACATGCAGTGATCTCAAAATAATATCTATGCTCCTAGGACAGCAACTTGTCCTAGGACTTGTTTTCTTATGTGAATTGGATAGCAGAGAGTGAAAATTATCTTTCCTTAAACGAAATATTGGCCAAAAAGAGCTTCATTAGAACCTAGAATCAAAAATGTGCTCCAAAAAGCTTTTGTAGATTCGAATAAAATTCTCCTTCCACCTCTATATATCAAATTAAGCTTGATGAAGCAATCTGTCAAAGTCTTACCAAAAACATGCTGCAGAAGTAAAAATATTTAGGCTGTTCCATGAGCTTAAAGGTTCACTTCCCAAATTTACATGAGGGCTGTTTTCTGTAAAAACTGGCTGCTCTTAGTGAAGAGATTGATGGGAGTTTTCATCAGGACATGAAAGAAATAGAAAGGAGGTATCAAGTAAAATAATATATTATTATACCTATCAGAATAAATGATTTATTTGTTAATAAGGTGTTAATTTGTTAAAAAGGTGAAAAAACCTCCTATATATATATATATATATATATATATATATATATATATAATACAATAATACATTCAATTACATCAAGTTAGCTTGTTTAATACGTTTTGGACCCATTAATGATCATACAGACACATCCATTATATTTTCTTGTAGATACTTACAATACCACATATCATAACAAGATAATTCAATTTTCAAAAACAAAGAAGTCTTGTAACAAAGAAGGTGCTGCTTAAATTTGTGAAAGTCAATTATATTATTACAAATAATCTTATATAAGATCAAAATAAATAGTAATAAAAAAAGCTGGCAAAGTATCACATGACTTTCTCAGTTATTAATAATAAAAATTAAAAGAGTTAGAGACAAAAACAAAAAAAAAGTATTTTTTAGAAGTGGGGAATAAATTTTAAGAAAAATATTCATATAAGATTAGGTGTAAATTTTCATTTTACATCTGGGGTGAACGACTAAAAAAACTGTGCACATTTTTGATAAAAAAAAATTCATTTCTATAAGTGAAGTATAAACTTTCAAAATATTTTTGAAAAAATATTTAAACCAAAGGGAGCAAAAGAACCAAAACATATTTCAATTTTAAGAAGTGGGTCTGACTTTTTGAAAAACAGTTTTTTTTTTAATTTATAAAATCATTGTAACAAATTTGCTTTAGAAAAATTTTCTGTAAAATGCCAGTAAAGAAAATAGTTTTTAACAATATCCCCCCACTCCTTAACAAATTTTGAAAGAAAAATTTGTTTGATTAATGCCCCATATATAAAAATATTTGTCCCAAATTTGAAGAAATCTGTTTAGTTAATCCTGAGATATAAGGGCAAAAGCAATGTAACACACAATTACACATACATATTAATACATGTTTTATTGGTGTAGATGAACTAGTTGGACCCTAAAAATTTGCAAAAACCCAATACACCTTTTTTGATATGATTATCATACTACCTTAATATAAAAAAAGCTATTCTAGCTATATTTGCTGGGAAAGTAAAAGGCAAAATGCTGTGAAAGGCACCTTTGCACCATTTTTTTTAAAAAAGAAATCTGATTATAATTAATCATTTTAAAGCGATAAAATTAAAAATAATGCTAATATTCTTACTTAATATTACACTTAAGATATTACATTGTATTGGATGAATGTTCTTTAACATCCAATTTAAGTAAAAAGCAATTATAAGGAGATAAGTTTTTTTTATTTTCATAAAATAATATTTAGTTTCCCGGTGAATAAGCTAGAAGAGCTATATTAAAGAGCAAAGCTTGGTGATCATGTAGCTTCTTTTTTCTTAAGGATCACTTCTTTGTAGATAAATATTTACTAAATTTTCCCTACAGAGCAAGAGTGCCCCCAAAATCAAAGAAATGTTTATTTGAAATTTGGAAATTTGATGCTAAATGTTATTTTGGCATCAAATTTCCAAATCATTATAATCAATAAAAAAAAAGCCCCACTGCTACAAGTACATTAAATAAGAAGTCTTATAAGATTTTTAATGATTGAATTACAAAGATTTTTTAGTGAAGCCAGAGAAGGTTTGCAATGAAAACACTGCATAAGGTATTATTTGACTTGACCGGCATAATTGGTAAAGTCATGCTATACTTTGCCAGCTTTTTTTTATTTTGTAATATGTACAATACTACTTATTAAACAAAATAAAATTATTATTATTATTCATTATATAAATGATATTCTGTTTTAATTTTCAGGTTATGAATGCAGCTTATTCTTATTATAGTATTTTTAGCAAAATGTCAAATAAAAATTATTCATAAAAATCAGGAAATGTAAATAATAGAACTACACGAAAATAAATGTAGAGAAAGCACAACACTTTATGTGCAGTATTTAATATTTAAAATAATTTCATTAAATGTTATTAACCGCAAACATTTAAATTAAAAGATACACAATTATTTAAATAACCACAAATCATTCAAATAAAAATCCCTCATTGTTTTTCTTTTAGAGATGGTTGCTTTGTTTCAGTTTATCATTAGTTGAACAAAAACATTTTAAATTGCAATCTCATGTAATTTTAAAATATTTTTTGACATTGAGACATTGAAATAACACAAATGCACTCTGAAAAAATTACAAGTGATTTTTTTTTCTTTTACCATTTTTGATGATCGTTTAAATAATAATTCAACCTTTCTTAAGACTACCCCTTCCACTTTCTAACTTCCTTTTCCTAAAAATCAAACAAGTTTTTGTTTCTTTTGACATTGTGATCATCTGCTCTTTATTTTCTTTATATTGAACAATCATTGTTTGTCTTGTAAGTAGTAAATATTAAAATATTATTTTGTTGAAATTTATATATTTTTTCCTTGCTACAAAATTTGAATTCCAGATAGAAGATTAAATAAATATAAGAGATGTACTATAATGTCAAGAAATGTTTCCAGAATTTTTTTTTTGAGCAAACCAGTATGACTTGGCAACAAGTTGTTCGATTTAATATTAGCATATATGCTGTGAATGATATTTTAAACAGTTAAAAGAAATTTGTTTCGTTTCAACTTAAAGAAAAGGTGCTGCTGTCAAAAAACTACTCCATCACAGGATTGGTCATCAGAAAAAAATGTAAACCAATCCTAAACAGTCAGCTACAGTGTGCTTCTCAGTAGACATATCATAACATGACAAATCATGTTGATAGACTTTCCCATAATCATAACAATATTATTTTTGCTATCCTTAAAGTAAAATTTATGACTTAGCAAAATTTTATGATACGTGTTTTTGGGATGATCAAGTTGATTTATGTTTGCAATAGTCAAAGAATACTGTTTTCCTTTGAATTACTTTAATAAAATATTAAACTTATTGTCATTAAATAATTATTATTCGTATGTATATTCCCCTCATCTTTTGGAGCTTCCTTAAAATGTCACTAGTTTTAACATACAAAAATATCCTGTCAAATGAATCATACAGATTGATAATTAGAACATTAAACAATTTAACTTATTCGTGATTTTATATTTATTTATAAATGTACAATTTTTTCTTGAAAAAATTGTACATTTTTTCTTGAAAAAATTGTACATTTTTTCTTGAAAAAATTGTCGCTTATTATTAAAAAAAATAATAATAATATTATCAAACCAAACGACAGAACATTTTCATTTAACTCTAAAGTAAAGACTGTTCATTGTAAAAAATTTATTCTGAAAACTTAATATATATATTTTTTTTCTCTTAAACTGCATATCTTATCGTACTTCTCTATATAATCACCACATGTATTAAGACATTTGTCGTAGCGATACACCAGCTTCAATATACCCTCATCATATTCTTCTGCCCCCAGTCCATTTAGCCACTGATTAACAGCATTTTTAAATTCATCGTCACTTGCGAATCGCTTACCACCCAATAATTCTTTAAATTTCTCATACAAATGACAATCAGATAGGAGCTAAGTCCGGGTTAAATGGTGGGTGATCGTAACTCTCCATCCAAACGTTTTCAGTAAATCACGTATCGGACTCGCAACTTGTGGACGTATCATCGTGCAGCAGGACGACTCGGTCGATCAGCCGCCCACGTCACCGATTTTGAATGGCGCGCCGTAACTTACGTAGAGTTTCACAATAGGCTTCTGCATTTGCAGTCGTTCCACGTGGCATGAAATCAATCATCAGCGTGCCAAACCGATCACAAAAGCTGTGGCCCTCAGTTTGCGTCCAAACGGCTGTGGCTTGACCATTGTTGATATAGTTGGTGATTGAGGATAACGCCTTCACTTGACTGCCGATTTCTCTCTGGGGTGTAATACGGATTCCAAGTTTCATCCCCGCTAACAATTGAATTAAGGAACTCATCGCCTTTTTCTGTATAGCGCATCAAAAATTCCCAAGTAAATCCCATTCGGATTTTTTTTTGTGACGTTCCGTTAAGACGTGCGGCACCAACGTGCACAAACCTTTCTGCAGCCTAAATGGTCACGAACAATGCGACCGATAACAGCTCTTGAAACATTAGGAAAAAGAAGGGCCAGATCGGAAATCGTAGCTCTGATATGAAATCAGAAATCGACGCGTTTCAACAACGGTGATTATCGAGGACCTCCCCGAACGTTCTTAATCAAGCACATTAATTTTGTTATCCCTAAACCTTTCACACCATTTTAGGACGACTCTTTCATTCATTACATTATCACCGTACACAGTAACCAACTTCCTATGAATTTCAGACGGCTTAACGTTTTGATGATTTAAAAAACGTATGACCACGTATTTCACAGTCGGCGGCAACATAAATGTTCCTATTCATTTTATAACTAATAACTCGCACGTAATCAAAGACACTACACGCGACAACATACAGACAACAATTCAGTGTTGTACATTACTAGCGTGGCCATGAACGACACTTGTTCTTCAACCTTAAGGAGAGAAATTTCCTTATTCCTAATTTCCTAAGAGAAAGAGCCTTATTATGTCCCTATCAATTTATTTAACATGCGATTAAAAGATTTTCTTTTATAGAAACAATATTACTTTGTCAATGGATTTTTAAATGCGATTAATTTTTTTTTATAACCCTGGATTTTTTGTATCCTGTTTAAGTTTACATAAATATATGGTGTAATAATTCACTAGTCAACACAAAATTTGTATCTTATATGTTAAACATTTTCCCTCACTGTTACTTGGGTGCTTTTTTCAAATATGCTATTGAAATTGTTACCACATAAAGATTTTACGTAAATCGTAAATTTGTAAAAGTTTTTTTATAATAAACTCATTTTCATCAACTACTGGTTACAATTAAGAATAGTTTATGTATTTTTTCTTTTAAACAATATGCAACATAAAGAAAAAAAATATATATATATATATAATGTATCATGAGAAGTAGACATGTCTGTATGATGACATCATACAAATATCTGTTGCCTACTACAGAGCTTAAAATCTTATTCAGTATATCTTCACTTGTCTGTACTGTGTTGTGTTTCACATAGTTATTAATGTTTAGATATATTTTCATCAATTCTTTATAAAACAAGAGTAATTTTTCTTGTTTTTATTTGCTATAACATGGCTTTTGCACAGGTTTGTGGATGTTCAAATCATCCAGACAATTTTTGCTATATCTGTGTTAAATTTATGCCTAAATCTCAAAGAATGACCATCTATGAATTGATATAAGTTTTATTTTAATTATGTATTCAGGGATCAAGATAAAATCTGGGCACCTCATGTTATTTGCATATCATGTTCAGTTACTCTAACTGAATTGTTGAAGGAGAAATGAGAAGTGCTGTACCGATGGTTTGGTGTGAACCTAAGGATCATTTCGTTGACTGCTACTTTTGTATGACAAATATATTTGGATTTTCATTCAAAAATAGAAGGTTCATAAAATATGCAGACATATCCTCAGCTCTAAAGCTGGTACCACATGGAGAGGAGTTACTTGTACCTTTTCCACCACCTAATCCAACATCGGTAGAAGAACAATCTGAAAATGAAGCAGATGATGTAGAGAATGTTGAAGAATTTCTTCCTGTATCTAATGAGAAATCTTCTCATTTAATTCAACAACATGAACTTAATGATTTAGTTTGTGATTTAAAGTTATCAACACAGCAAGCCTAACTTCTGGGGTCTTGACTGCAGCAGTGGAATCTTTTAGCAGAAAAACAAAAGTTATTATCTTTAAAACACAAAATAAATCTCTTTCAACTTATTTTACTATGAAAAATTCTTTGTGCATTTGTGCTGATGTCGATGGCCTAATGAAAGAGCTTGGAATTTAGTGTATTCCTGAAGAATATAGTCTTTTTATTGATACTTCTAAAGTCAGCATGAAAATAGTTTTATTGCATAATGGTAACAAACAGCCATCCATTCCATTAGCTTATTCAGTAAACATGAAAGAAACATATGAAACTACGACTGACTTCAGTATTAGAAACAATAAAATACAAAGATCATATGTGACAAGTTTGCAGTGATCTGAAAGTTGTTGCATTACTCCTTGGTTTACTAGATGCGTTTACAAAACCCACGAGGTTGATCTAGTGGTGAACGCGTCTTCTCAAACCAGCTGATTTGGAAGTCGAGAGTTCCAGCATTCAAGTTCTAGTAAAGTCAGTTATTTTTATACGGATTTGAATACTAGATCGTGGATACCGGTGTGCTTTGTTGGTTTGGTTTCAATTAACCACACATCTCAGGAATGGTCGAACTGAGAATGTACAAGACTACACTTCATTTACACTCATACAATAGCATCCTCATTCATCCTCTGAAGTATTATCTGAAAGGTAATTACCAGAGGCTAAAGAGGAAAAAGAAAAGGTGGGTTTACAAAATATTGTTGTTTTCTTTGTCTTTGGAATAGTTGTGAAACGAAAAGCCATTATCAAGTACACAACTGGCCACTGCAGCAGAACTTTGTGGCTGGTGAAAAAAATGTAAAGCATTTATCATTAATTGAGAGTGGTAAAATCATACTTCTGCCACTTCACATAAAACTTGGTTATGAAACATTTTTTAAAGGCACTAGACAAGAATCGACCAGAATTTAATCTTAAATCTTTAATTTTAAAAATAAGTTTTTCTAAACAGAGTGATGGTATATACCCTCCTTGAGGAGAGTATATTTATTGGTCCGCAAATCAAGAAACTACTTAAGGACTTAACTTTTGATGATAAACTTAACGAATGTAACTAGCTGCATGGAAGTCCGTAAAAGATGTTTTTGGTGGTTATAAGCAACAGAAAAAAAATAAGAAAACTTTTTTTTTTTTGTTTTTAATTGATTACTTTAATTTGTACTTTAAAATTCATTTCCTTCACTCCCACGTAGATTTTTCTTGAAAATTTGGCTCTGTCAGAGTGTTTGTATCAGGATATTCTGACCATGGAGCACTGGTACCAAAGAAGATTGGCGACTATTATTGGATTTTATTTAGAGAAACTGATCAAACATCGTACAAGAAAAAACGTTTGTCAGTATTTAAAAAATGAAAGGTAAGACAATTCCAATAATTTAAAATTTCAAAAAATGTTATTTTAAAATTGTATTGGATGTATTTCAATTTATCTGTATCTGAATAAATAAAAATTTAAATGATTTAAACAAATTTTAATGAATACACATAAATAATAATTTTTTTAGAATATTGATTTCACAATGATTATGCATTTATTGGTAAATAAATTGTATGTCTAAATCAAATGTATCTAAAAATATGATGTATTACACAAATTATGATAAATTTTGAATTCGTCAACCATTCGTAGATAAAATTACCAAGTACAATTCCAAATACATGAAAAACTTTATTTTTGTTGACTAGTGTAATTTTCATTAATTCCTTTTGAATTGTCAACTATTTTATGTACGTTAAGATTAACGTCTTTATATTCATATCTTGTCTTATATCATGTCTTTATATTATAAATTATTGATATGAATTTTAATTTCACCTATTTTTCATGTTATAACTGTGAATTTTGTGATGGTGCTTTAGTCAAGGTTTTACCTTAGTTTCCCTTAGTCTACCCAAGCAAATGGTGGGTCTCTTCTTTTTTTAATTCATAGCATTCACATTTGTTTACGAATGTGTAATTTTTTCACTTTTTAGTTAAAATGAGTGAAATACAACTAATTGCTGTAATAACATATAAAGTTTCTAAATTATTTAAATTTGTTACATATAACCAATTTTTTAAATAAAAAAATTAAAATACATTATAAAATTAAAGTGACATCATTAAACTTATGTTCAGATTTTGATTATTATAATGGGCGTAGGAATCACAATTTCTTAGGAGACTTTATTTCTTTTTCGCATTCGGAATCACCACTAGATATTACTTTTGTGTGGTTAATTGAAACCCAACCACCAAAGAACACCGTAATCTACGATCTAGTATTCAAATCCGTATAAAAGAGAGTGAAACTTCAAACTCCCGAATTCGAAATCAGCTGATTTCAAAGTCTTATCTGCATCGTTTCTTCAGTTTAAAAATACGAATCACTACTGAACTATGTAGTATTTTTTTTTCTGGGTTCTGTTGTTATCCTAACCTAAGAGTTTCCGAGATATATGGTAATGATTGATTAAATAATCATATTTCGTTATCAATAACTAATTATCGAATTTATACAATGAGTTCCAACATTTTAAGGTACGAGGTATAATTATATTAAGATAATTAATGTTATTTAAAAAAAAACCTTATTGACGTTTAGGTTAAGGTTTTTGATCCTCGTACTTATTTTAATAGTTAGCTGTTCAATAGGAAATTGCTTTTTTGTTTTGTTTTTCTTCAGTGTTAAGTTAAATGAATTTAAAAAAGTAAATTTAGTTGTACGTATTTTTGTCAGAATTTTAAAACTGAGGAATCTACAAATTTTGTGAGTTACAGTTACACATTTTCTTAGAATTAAGTTGTACAGAAAAGTATACTGATTCATTTTAGGCATGATGTCAGGGATATTAACTAACTTAACAAACATATTCTGGATCAATATAAAATTGAAACTTTTCAAACTGTAATCCAAATTTCTTTTGAAAAACGGAGGATTTGATATTGTATATATGTTGAACTAATCTATGTAGTAGAAAATTATGTTATTATACTAAGTTTATGTTTAACATTTTGAAATCTTGCTCGTAAACTAAATTTATAATTATTATAATGCAATTTATGCTGCCCATTTTGAAAAAGCCACTTAACTCTCTTTTTCATTTTCAGGCGTAATTCAGTAATTATATTGAAGGTGCGATTATTTCATCTAGTTTTAGTAACTGTTTAATGTTACATAATTGTATCAATTTTTATGTATGAGAAATATCATTACAATAATTTATGTGGAATTTGTCAGATTCCTGTTAATAATAAACATTCATTAAAAATACAATATCACTTAAAATATTATTAGAAATTAAGAAATGAGAATATTTCAATAGAATTATAAAAAAAAATAGTATAAAAGTTATATACCATTATATTTGTATTATTAAAAGATGGCCAAAAGAATTATACAAAAATTTTTTTTTCATGTATAATCATCGTAATGAATTTATTTAATACAGGCTCTTTTTAAAATTTAAATTAAAGTTCTTTCAGTTGCTTTTCAGCCATTTTATTTATTTTAGCAAATTGTATCTTATTTGCAAATTATGTTTATAAAATTAATTTTTTACTGTTTTAATTTTCTCCTTTATGTTCTGTATTTTCCTCTAAATACATATTTATTTTTTAATAAAATTATTAAAAAAATAATTTTAAATGTTAGAATTTTAGAGAAATTTGTAGTTTTTATTGGTGAGAAATAGTAAATGACCCTCTAAAATTTAATTTTTTGAATTTCTTTTTAATAAGATTTCATTAAAAATATTCTGATGAATCAAATATCTCCTTAAAGTAATAAATACTGATGAAAAATAAAAGCAGTAAATGCAAAAATTTCACTATCTATCCTCCCAGTTACATCTTGAGATTATTTTAGAAAATCTGGGTATGAAAATAAGCTGTCAAATATTCCTATAGTGCCATTGAATATGATGTGTTGACCGATTTTTTTTTTTTTTACTTAATAAAAGATTCTAATATTTTCATGCATTTGTTATTTATTTCCAAATGTGCAATGTTTGAAAAAAGTAACATTTATTGTTTAAAATTAATAATATTCCTTTATATCAAACCAGACAACAAAACTATTTTTAAGTTACACAATATAATACTTAACGTTCAAAAAAGGACTTTATTATGTTCCATTACCTACTTTTAATAAATTACTTATCAATTTAAAAGGTTTTCATAACAATTTATTTAAAATTAAATTAAAAGAAATTTCATTCAAAATAATCATATTTCCCTGTTAATGTTTTAAATAAAACCGATTTAATTAACCTGTTTACATTGTATACTATTTTCTGTCGACATAAATGTGTACTCGAATGTTTAGCGTTAATATAATATACAGTATACCATTAATATAAATATTACTTTCACAACTTGGTATCATGTACCAGTTTTATTTATTTTTGCATTGCACATGACAATTATATCATAAAATAATCATTCTTATGATAATGTATACTATAACCATTTCTTTATTGTTTGTAATTGTACACTTAGTAAAGCTACTCTGATTAAAGGTTTATCCACAAAGGTTTTTTATCCTTCTGGAAAAATGTTGGAGCAGTTCTTTTCATTATCTGCAGATTAACAAATTACTCCTCATGTGATTTATGTAGTGTTTAATTATAATACCATCTGAATTGTTTGTTTATTTCTCGTTTCATATTATCATTAAAAAAAGTTTTATATTAATTTTTTTACCAGTGTAGCTGGGTACTGTTGTTATGTTCCGACAGTAAACTGCAGTAATATCTACCCCAGTCAGAGAATCTCATTTTTGGATTGTTCAGCCTTTTCCTTTACCAGCTCGCCATTTATTAATTGTCTTGGTTCTATCTAGGAGTTTGGAACTCCTAATTTTGTCTGGATGTCCACTCCTGAAGTAGCCTATAAATCTTAAAATTTTATTGGTTACACAATAGGTTCCATTGAGCACATTAGTAAATTTTCTTAATTGTATAGTCAAATTCTTTTCATATCCATCTTCAGTAAAATGGTAGCAGCTTTTATCTGGAGAGCCCAGCTTCAAGTCCTTATCAGGCTTGGAATTTTTCACATGTTACTAAATTAATTATCCATCAGCATCAACATGTAAAAATAAATAGATAATCTTTTTTTCAGGTAGGTAACTTTATGTATTAAATATATCTGTTATCTAGTACATATTAATTTTTTTTACACTAAATTCAGTTTATTTTTACAGATTGTATCAACATAGCATCCAGAAAACTGTTCAACTCAGAAATCTTAGTAGTGCTTCTGCAGTTATTACTAAAATCCATAGAAGGCAATTCCTTCGTCATTATCCAACTAAAGTAATTTTACCTGATGGTTCTTCTGTAGAAATTCGTTATTATGAGCCACGGGCCATTATACAGGTAATGATATTACAATTTCCATGTTATGGGGCTTTAGGTTTACCCTATTACACTGTGAACCGACCAATATTCTTAAGTGTTACAGTTGTCGAAAATAGCATGTTATTCAATCTTGACTTGTTTGTTATAATTTGATTTACTCCCACCATTTGACTCATGTACCTTACAAATAGCTTATTCATCAAGGATTTATCATTATCTCTCTTTATTTAATACACATAAAAAGCTATGCTAAATGAAAATGAATTTGAAAAAAAAATAATACTCCAAAAAAATGTTACTTAAATTTGAACCTAGATGGTCATTTTGTTTATCAAAATGTTGTGGTGCCAATACTACTTAATCCAGTCAAATTGTAGGTTTAAACAGGTGCAATTTTAAAACTAAATTTATACCTTTTATTTAGAGAATTATAACTGTTTGTATTTTATTTTTATTTTTTTAAATCCTCCCACAAAGTACTAATTTTATAGTGTTTCAAAAGTACTAATTATGTGCAAATTAATATTGTTTATAATTCTGTTGCTTCTACTCTATCTTGTTTACCTTTTACATATTTTTTTTCTATAGTTTACAGATTGAAATGGCAATCTAGATTAAGATTTTTAAGTAACATTGAAAGGGTTTTTTAAATTATAAGAATTTAAATAAAATTTATATTCAAAAAGCCTTTTTTTTTGGAGTATAATTATTTTTGTAATATATTTCTTCAATCCTGTTTAATTCTTTTTTCTAAACTTTGTTTTGTTTTTCTCTAAATTAATTTTTACTGGTTCCATAATGTATGTATTTTTAATACATGTCTATTAAAAAATCAAACTTATTTTTAAAAAAAGGATCTCTTAACTTGTGTTATTCTACTATGGTCATCCAGAAAGTAAGAACTGTTTGCGCATCACATGCATCTTCATTCACAAAAATGGATCAAGCGGAGCTGGCCTGTTATTCTGCAGGTACTGTATGAAATTTGTTAGCTGTACTGTGACACAGGGTGATTTTGCGTGTGTTTATAATGAATAAAACAATTGAAAATCTACTGACTTACGTATCTTGTAGGACATGATTTTGAACGCGCAAAGTGTTCTTCCTATGAAAATTTATTGTCAGATTCGTGCTGTATGTGGTGACAGTGGATTTTTGGACTTATGGAGTGTGTTTGCTTCATGACAGTGCACATCCTCCTGCCACAAAAAAAAACTTGTGAAATTCTCAAAGGTTTTCGATGGAATGTTTTTAATCATCCACTGCAGTCTAGATCTTGTTCTAAGTGATTTCCACCTATTTACAAAATTTAAGGAGTTTCTTGGTGGGAACCACTATGAAAGTGACAATGATGCACGGCAGCTGTTCAAGAGTGGCTTAATGGACTGGCGGCAGACTTCTTTGATGACAGCATGCTAAAAACTAGTGCCACAGTTTGATAAATACTTAAATTTACAAGGTGATTATATGGAAAAATCCCTTGAAAGATGTAGATCATGATGCATATATTAAAGTTAAAATATATTTTTTTTATAAAAACAAGCAGTTTTTACTTTCTGGATGACCCTCGAACTTCAAATGTAGTAATGTTATCTTTGGTCATGTTCATTCGCTTCATTATCAATGCACTCCCCCTGCCCGAATTATGTCTAAGGAACTCTTGTTATTCTTTAAATTGCTTGCCTGTGCCTTTCATTGTATCTCTCTCGCATACTGCATTATCAAATAGAATCCTCTAGACCGATCTATTGGAAAAAGTGATTGATGAACAATATTCTTCCAATCATTTCCAAATTACATTGTAAATCTTATAAAGGGTGGGCCATATTGATGGGACACATTTAAAATGCATTTATGGAGCATGTTGAACACAATGTTTATTACCAACTGTGTGGAACTTATTGCCAAAGGATGGGAGTTTTGCACTGTGTTCATTGTTTGAAGATTACATCCCTTAGAATCACCTTGACAAGAACATTCTTTGACCCTAAAAATCATGTTCAGCATAGTTTGAGCAGGAATGGCTGCTATCTCCCTTTGGATGCTGTCTTTCATTTCATTGATGGTAGTGGCTTTATGGTGCACACCTTTTCCTTTAGATAGCCCTCACAGGAAATGGTCCAGTGGAGTTAGATTGGGGGATCCGGATGGCCGATGGATAACACTAAATCCAGAAATGAGGCGTCCCAGGAAGTGTTGTCGTAGACATTACTGCAGTATGACTGGTGGAATTGTCCTGCTTCATCCACATGTCCCTTAGATTAATCCGTCTCATTTCGGGAATGAAAAATGTTTGTAAGATTGTGTTGTACCGCTTAATGGAAACAGTGATGGTGTCATTATGTTCATTCTGAAAAAATAGGGATCTATCACACAGGCACGACTCATTGCACACCACATAGTAACCTTGGCACTGTGTAATGTTGTTTTGTGTAACAGTTGAGAATTTTGTCTTGAATTTGTGGTCTTGCTAGTCATGAACAGCACCCTGTATGACCTTTTGGGATGGTGCTACCCATTTCTTAAAATGTTGTTTGACATGTCATTGTGGTGTGATGATAGAACTTCCACTACTGAAGAACACCTCCATGACGTATGAAATTTCAATGGCGATCCATATCACTTGGATTCCCTGCCACAATGAAAGAAACATGCATCAGCAACTCCTGCATGAAAAACTTGCACGACTGTTACTGGTCGTAGTATTCAAAATATAAATATATCCAATCAATACGACCCACCCTATATAAATATAAGATGGAATTATCTCTTAATTTATAATAAATTTTAACTGTAACTCACTCTTCAATATTACAATATTCATCCTACTTAGACAATGATTACAATTGGCAGGGAGGAGAAAAAGAGCAATCAACACTAATGAAAAATGTTTGTTGTATAAATCGCATCTATATTATTGCTCATTAAAAACAAGCTTGAAAATTTCTCTTTTTTGTATTGATCAGGTGATGGCAAATTTTGAAAATTAAGTATTCTAATGAAAAAAATTGTATTAGATAAGTTTATTTTTAACATTTAAATAGAAGACATGCCATTTATGAACACGACAGAATTTTTTTTTTAAAGATCATATCTTGCAGGTGAGCTCCATTTCTGAGTCTCCAAAGTGAAACTCCGCATGGTTTGACACAATATTTAAAAAATTGCTATTTTTTTTTGGCTTTTAGTTCTTCTGTCGCAGCAGACACACTTTGTTTTTAAGTTGCCCCCATGAGAAGAAATCACACACTGCCAAATCAAGAGACCTGGGAAGCCATGATGGATTGTCACCATTTCTCAAAATTGTATGGTTGTCAAACAATTGCTGTACCATTTTGTATGATGTTGATCCATCTTGTTTGAAACTGAGCATTGTCAATAATTTGTAGAAATTTCTGAAATTTTTTCAATATGGAGACATCAGTCTGATGCAACTATATTCGTGCTGGTGTAGGATTCTCTTGTACAAAAATGTTGTTTATTAGCTTATAGGTAGAAATGATCTATTAACAAAGTCAGTCACTGCCCTCTTTTAACTTTACCAACCATATATTTACTGAATTAATGGTGCATTATTGACATTTGGTATCAGTTCCCGTACAATCTGCAACTTGTATGGATGGTAAAGTAAATCCTATACAGTATTCTTTGAACACTTTTTTTCTGTTTAGCCCTCCGTGTAAGATATTACTTCAGAGGATGATTGTAAATGAACTATAGACTTGTACAGTCTCAGGTCAATGATTCCCGAGATGTGTGGTTAATTGAAACCATCCAACAAAGAACACCGGCATTCATGATCTAGTATAAAAATTTACTAGGATTTGAACCTTAGAACTCTCAACTTTGAAATCAGCTGATTTACGATAAGTTCACCACTATACCAACCCAGTGCTGGGTTTGAAGAATATGACTGAAGACACTGTATGGCAATGAATTGAAAGTATGATGAGCTTCTTATGGCAGCAGCTCGAACCATCCGTATATTATCTGGCATGTGAACGATCCACACACAACGTGGAGGTTTCTTTTTTTCATTGGTGAATCTGTCTCCTTAAAATTACATATCCATGTGCTGACTGGATAAGATTGTAGTGCCTAAATTAAACTGGCAGTAAAATTCTTTACTGTGCAACCCTCACACTCATTATTTTTATAAAAAGCATCTTGCGCATCATATCAAAAGATGGGGTGAGCTGGCCTTTTAAGTTATTCATTGCTGAGTCTCACCCCAGGCTACCAACACAAATTTCTCTGAATCACCTTATATTTTTTAACCACCCTTGTACATACTCAAAATTTTCTTAACAGAATACTTCAGTAGAAAAAAGTTAATTAATTGGTATCTTATTAAACAGATTCATTTCACTTTTATATATAATCAAACAGCTGTAGAAGTAAAAGGTAGTCAAACTGCAAAATACTATAAATTATCACTCAGACCTTTTATTGGTCTTAATAAGTATGCTTGTCATTTTAATCTGTTTTAAATCAAGAATATTTTTAATTTTTATTAATTTCAGCTTCCATTAGATTTATCAACATTATCAGAAGAAGAAAGGAAAACTCGTTTGGAAAAACGTAAGCCAAAATCAAAAGTTAAAATTGAAGACGAAGAAGAGGATAATTTTAATCCAAATAAATATCTTAATTTAATTAAAAAATGAATGTTTTTTATTTAATAGGATGTGTTTCTCTCAAATAGTAGATTACATATATTTTATCTGAAAATATTACACGTGTAGTTAATTGTTTATTAAATTATATTTCATTTTATTCATTTATCATTATTTACAATAAATAAATCTCCATCCAATCCAATGTTGCTATAATAGTATATGAATTGGAATGATACAATGTGGAATAATGAGCAACTATCATCTTGCTGAAAACCAGTAGTAACTTTTAAGTCTACAAAAAAAAAAAATACTATATTATCAAACATATTGCTTTTTTGTGTTATATTTTCATAAAAAAGCTTTATCTGTAACTTATGATGAAATAATTTTTTTCCACATTTTTATGTAAAATTATTTATTTATAATTTTATGATTTATGTTACCTAAATTAAAAAAAAAATGATTATTTCTATACTTGTGTTGGATTTAATGGTGGGACTGTTTTGTTCTTCAAGTTGAACTTTTTTTTTCATTTTAGGGGCTTCCATACCAAAGTGGTAGCATTTAAAATGTGGTAATATTGTTTTTAAAAAAAATACAGATGCCATAATTCTTAACTAACAAAGTTGTGATTTTATAGGAAGGGGATGAAAATTTTTGACTAATTTTTTTTCTCTCTCAAAATAAGGTCTATCAAAAAATAAAGGAGTTTTACTTTTTAAATGTAGCAGGTAACTTGTGGGATGGAGTTAAAAAAAAAAAATTATCACATACTATATTGGAGTGGGATGGGCAAGAAAGTTATAATGATTTGAAAGCTTATTGATGCAGAAAATATAGATGCAAAAAACTCCATTAATGCCTTTTCTGAAGCATCATATAGCTTGTTATTATGTGATATTGATAAAAACAACTTGCAACTTTTTTCTCAAGTGCCTCAGTAAAAATTTGAAATTCAATTTCAACCAAATTGAATATATTCTTTCACCCTTAAGATAGTAACCACTTATAAATCAGGTATTGTGAATGATTTTAATACTGTTTAAAGTGGCTAAAGGATAATTAAAGCATTATAGGATTTCTTAATTAGTGAACAAAAAAGAAAATTGTTGACCTTTATGCGAGTTAGTATTTTGTGGATTAAATGTACATGTGAAAATTGTTCTTTGTATATCTACAATCACAAAAGTGTAGCGTTTTTTAATTTAAGTTAAAAAATACACGAAAATTCCATTCACTTTATTTTGGAATTTCTTTATACATTTTTACTTAATATAAGCTGATATATAAAACTATATGGCTTGAAAATCTCCAAAATTGTTTGATCAATTTCATTGAAATTTAGATCTGTTGTAGTAGTGAGTAAGACTCGCCAAGGAGGGCAAGGCAGGCCCCGTCTCCTCAGAAAAATCACTCCCACCACCAGTAGAAACGTCACTTTCAGTGAGTTAGAAAAGGGACTTAAGGGTCAGATCGGCCGACTTCATCTGTGACAGAGGGTAACGTTGTTGCAGTACGAAAAATGATTGAGACAGACAGAACCTGTGGCCTAAATATAGGTGTCATCATCGGGTATTAATGCATCAGCAGTTCTTGCTATTCTTTGAGATTACCTTCCAGTTAGAAAACTTTGTACCCTTTAGGAGCCGCATAACTTGACCGACGATCAGATGTCACGTCATGTTTCATCATTGAGTGAAATGATTAAAATGTTTTAATATGGGAAATCTCTCTATGCGAACGGTATTGTGAGAGGTGAGAAAACTCGGCTATACTATTATGACGTTCCGACCAAGGCTTAGAACAAAGTCTAGGTGTTAGAACAAAATCCAGATCAATGAAGAAACCCACCGGGTTGGTCTAGTGGTGAACGCGTCTTCCCAAATCAGCTGAATTGGAAGTTGAGAGTTCCAGCGTCCTAGTAAAGCCAGTTATTTTTACACGGATTTGAATACTAGATCGTGGATACCTTTGGATTCTTTGGTGGTTGTGTTTCAATTAACCACACATCTCAGGAATGGTCGAACTGAGAATGTACTAGACTACACTTCATTTACACTCATACATATCATCCTCTGAAGAATTATCTTAACTGTAGTTACCGGAGGCTAAACGGGAAAAAGAAAGAAAGAGAAAGGTTAAGAAAAATACAATATGGAAATGTGAACCCACAATTAAAGACTAGGAACACTAGCCACTCAGCTGCTGTGATCTTGTAAGTATACAAATACGCTATTTAAACCGCTCAAAAAATCTGTTAAGAAAATTATTCTGAAATGGGACAAAGTTGGAAGCTGCCATTTTGGAAAGATGACTCCCTCTTTGCAAAAGGGCATTAATGATTCTGTTGTAAGCTGACAATCTGCTCTTGTTAGTACCATTCCATACTGCCAGAAAAGTTATTTTTGAAGTAAACTACTCCAATCTAAAGGAAACCTATCACATATCTATTAAAAAACCCAACAATAGAAATAATAAACTGTATTGTACATCTGCCGAATGTTTTTCTCTTTGCTTCAGGAAATTTCACACCAAATATTGACGTTGCTTTTATTTTTCGCACATGTTTAATACTAAACATAATTAAATTGAGAAGCCTCGACTGACATTAATTAGCTTTAATGACCGGTATTCAGAGATTGTACAGTCTAAAGATATCAAGCAAAATGTTAACTGATGAAAAAAAGCAAAAAACTTCATCTGTTATTCAGAATCAAAAAAAAAAAGGATTTTTCTATCTCCACCACTTAACGGTGGGTTAGAATATGATAAACACATGATTCTACCCTTAATATTTTGTATACATAAAATTTTATATCTCCTTCTCCATTGCTGTTTAATTTTGGTCAATACAGCATAAAAAATGACAATTTCTCTGAATCATTCCATCCAATTTTGATATTAAAAAAACCATAGGCAAGGAATAACAACACTGCCCACACATTTGATGCAATGTTATTCAACAGGGATAAAAAAAATCATTCACTGAAAAATATAGGTATCACAAGATGCTTCATGAATCACTTAGCAACAAAATCAAAAGTCAAGCAAAGCCAGGAGATATACAGTCAAATAATTATAATAAATTTCTGCTTTTTTGGTCAACAGTTTTCAAGATAAACAAAAAACTACTTGATATTCAACATTATGTTGAATATCTTCCCACTTTTTAATGATTAATCAAAAAATTTATAATTTTAAATAACATAAATATTTTTTTGTAATAAAGCTAATTTTTCTATGAATATATATATATATAATGACAAAAACTACTTCTCCCCACCTTTTTTAAAATTATGACCAAATTTAATGGCAGATAATTTTTTCAGTAATTTCTATAAACTTTTTTTGATCGTGTTTTTCAGACTAAAAGAATTTTGAAACATCATAAATCATTTATTTGAGCATTTTGCCATTACAAACAATCTTGCATTCTAACCAATGATACAATAAAACTTACTCCATGTAATGACCAACACTGTTTACTTGTATTCAAATTTTAAGATTTAATTATTATAATCTTTATTGTTTGTTGCAAAACAGGATTCTGTATCACCAGCTTAACTTTTCATAATTATTCAATTTAGTGGACAAAGTAAAAATTTGTATATACTGACATCTACTGAAAATGAGTCCAAGAAGATGGAAATAATAGCAATTTTTACCTTTCAATTTTCATTTAGGAAGAAAAAATAAACTTGCACAATATTTTTTTTTTTTTAATTTATTTAAATGCCATTTAATAACAAAGAAATTTACTGTGTCGTCTGTTCAGACGGCATAGATCTGATAATATCAGAATCTCCAGGATCTGTGATTGACAGCGTACACACTCTGAAATATTTTCCACATGCTGTACCAAGTTCAATATTGTTACCAGAATAATGATGTACACCAGTCTTGGCTAACATTGCATAATATTCAATCTCCGACTTCCTGTAATCAAAAATTATTTTTAAAATAAACAATTTTATTATACGCATTAAAATTTAAAAAAATTAATGTTTATAGAAGGATAGTATGGATGCGAGACATCAAACAACTTTGAAAACAGCATAGCAATTTTCAGGCATAACAAACACACCATACCATAACACTCCAGGGCTTACTTGGAAAAGATAGAAATGAAAATTTTCTGTTTTCTTCACCGAACTGAACTTACAATGGAATCTTTTCTAAGTAAAATCTCTGAAAGTATGTAAACATTTAGCACATCCAATCTTTATATGACAGTAAGTGATATGCTATGAAAATTGGGTTAAGCTGAAAACAGCTGCACAGCAAAGTAGTAAATAAATACTGTTTTTATTGTTAGTTTGTTAATGGACTTTACTTTTAAAAATATGCTTTGTGCAATGATATTACATGGAATTTAGTGATGAAGGTATTATTCAGTTTTTCAAAATATTAGTAACGATAATAACTGAGAAAAAGAAACACTTGGAAAAAAGAAATTTCACTAGAAAAAACCATAACTAATTTTTACAAGAAATGTTGCTTATACTATCACCGCCAAACAACTTTCCTTTTGATGTACATTCTATTTTTATAGACTCATTGTAATAAGGATAAAATCAAAACCTAAACCGACAACGATTGTTAACGTTTATATGCCTACAAGCGCCCATGATGATGATGAGGTAGAGTGTGTATACGAAGAGATTGATGAAGCAATTAAACACGTAAAAGGAGATGAAAATTTAATAATAGTTGGAGATTGGAATGCAAGCATTGGAAAAGGCAAGGAAGGAAATATAGTGGGTGAATACGGGCTGGGCAAAAGGAATGAAAGAGGGGACCGACTTATAGAATTTTGCACGAAGTATAATTTAGTAATTGCCAACACCCGATTTAAAAATCATAATAGAAGAATATACACTTGGAAAAAGCCAGGCGATACTGGAAGGTATCAGATAGATTATATCATGGTTAAGCAAAGATTTAGAAATCAACTCGTTGACTGCAAAACTTACCCTGGAGCAGACATTGATAGCGACCATAATTTGGTGATAATGAAATGTAGATTGGGGTTTAAAAACCTGAAGAAAAGGTGTCAGATGAATCGGTGGAATTTAGAGAAGCTTGAGGAAGAGGAGGTAAAGAAGATTTTTGAGGAGGACATCGCAAGAGGTCTGAGTAAAAAAGATAAGGTAGAAAATGTAGAAGAAGAATGGGAGAATGTTAAAAAGGAAATTCTTAAATCAGCAGAAGCAAACTTAGGCGGAATAAAGAGAACCGGTAGAAAACCTTGGGTTTCAGACGATATATTGCAGCTGATGGATGAACGTAGAAAATATAAGAATGCTAGTGATGAAGAAAGTAAAAGGAACTATCGGCAATTAAGAAATGCTATAAACAGGAAGTGCAAACTGGTGAAAGAAGAGTGGATTAAAGAAAAGTGTTCAGAAGTGGAAAGAGAAATGAACATTGGTAAAATAGACGGAGCATACAGGAAAGTTAAGGAAAATTTTGGGGTACATAAATTAAAATCTAATAATGTGTTAAACAAAGATGGTACACCAATATATAATACAAAAGGTAAAGTCGATAGATGGGTGGAATATATTGAAGAGTTATACGGAGGAAATGAATTAGAAAATGGTGTTATAGAGGAAGAAGAGGAAGTTGAGGAGGATGAAATGGGAGAAACAATACTGAGATCTGAATTTAAGAGAGCATTAAAAGATTTAAATGGCAGAAAGGCTCCTGGAATAGACGGAATACCTGTAGAATTACTGCGCAGTGCAGGTGAGGAAGCGATTGATAGATTATACAAACTGGTGTGTAATATTTATGAAAATGGGGAATTTCCATCAGACTTCAAAAAAAGTGTTATAGTTATGATACCAAAGAAAGCAGGGGCAGATAAATGTGAAGAATACAGAACAATTAGTTTAACTAGTCATGCATCAAAAATCTTAACTAGAATTTTATACAGAAGAATTGAGAGGAGAGTGGAAGAAGTGTTAGGAGAAGACCAATTTGGTTTCAGGAAAAGTATAGGGACAAGGGAAGCAATTTTAGGCCTCAGATTAATAGTAGAAGGAAGATTAAAGAAAAACAAACCAACATACTTGGCGTTTATAGACCTAGAAAAGGCTTTCGATAACGTAGACTGGAATAAAATGTTCAGCATTTTAAAAAAATTAGGGTTCAAATACAGAGATAGAAGAACAATTGCTAACATGTACAGGAACCAAACAGCAACAATAACAATTGAAGAACATAAGAAAGAAGCCCTAATAAGAAAGGGAGTCCGACAAGGATGTTCCCTATCTCCGTTACTTTTTAATCTTTACATGGAACTAGCAGTTAATGATGTTAAAGAACAATTTAGATTCGGAGTAACAGTACAAGGTGAAAAGATAAAGATGCTACGATTTGCTGATGATATAGTAATTCTAGCCGAGAGTAAAAAGGATTTAGAAGAAACAATGAACGGCATAGATGAAGTCCTACGCAAAAACTATCGCATGAAAATAAACAAGAACAAAACAAAAGTAATGAAATGTAGTAGAAATAACAAAGATGGACCACTGAATGTGAAAATAGGAGGAGAAAAGATTATGGAGGTAGAAGAATTTTGTTATTTGGGAAGTAAAATTACTAAAGATGGACGAAGCAGGAGCGATATAAAATGCCGAATAGCACAAGCTAAACGAGCCTTCAGTAAGAAATATAATTTGTTTACATCAAAAATGAATTTAAATGTCAGGAAAAGATTTTTGAAAGTGTATGTTTGGAGTGTCGCTTTATATGGAAGTGAAACTTGGACGATCGGAGTATCTGAGAAGAAAAGATTAGAAGCTTTTGAAATGTGGTGCTATAGGAGAATGTTAAAAATCAGATGGGTGGATAAAGTGACAAATGAAGAGGTATTGCGGCAAATAGATGAAGAAAGTAGCATTTGGAAAAATATAGTTAAAAGAAGAAACAGACTTATAGGCCACATACTAAGGCATCCTGGAATAGTCTCTTTAATATTGGAAGGACAGGTAGAAGGGAAAAATTGTGTAGGCAGGCCACGTTTGGAGTATGTAAAACAAATTGTTGGGGATGTAGGATGTAGAGGGTATACTGAAATGAAACGACTAGCACTAGATAGGGAATCTTGGAGAGCTGCATCAAACCAGTCAAATGACTGAAGACAAAAAAAAAAAAAAGACTCAAATATTCTAAATTTTAACCCTTTGTAGGCAGAAGCCCACGTAGGGCTACCTGTACTTATGCTGAAGGGCGGAAACCCATATATGAGTCTTTGAGTGTGACCGGCTATATTACTTCATGTAGTTATATATAAGTTTAAGAGATGGCAGATGTTCTTTCAATCAGCTTGAGGCAGGAATTCCTGATACGTCATTGGGAACCATTTTACTTCAGTTATCAAAAGAATTCAATGACCATATGTATGTAACAAGATGCGAGCATTATTTTTTCATGTTTTCACTCATTTTTAAGCAATTTGTTTACAAACTGTTCCTTACAAAACTTCATTTTTGGCTTGCTTCGTTTGAATTCAAACAAAATTTTCAAGGCAAAAATTCAGAAGGAAATGAATAAAAATATTTATATTATAATAAAATAATTTCCTGCTAAGTGCTCTACTTCTTCAAAATTTCTATTATTATATTACCATCAATGTTACACTACTGTTACTATTATTATTCAGCGTCTTTTACATAGAAAGAACTCAATGTAAAACATAGCCAAAATCATCATCCACAGTTTGCAAATTCTAGTGCGTTCAGTGAGACTTGTGACGTTTTCGCATAAACTTTTTCTCGCAATAATTAAACAGTGTTCCTTAGCCAGGTTGGTGGCAGAATTCAGCAAAAACACAAGGTATATGTTGTTTTTATGCATGAATGGATATAAGTCGTTTTAAATACTTTTTGCATGAACTTTTTTTTTAGAATGTCTTCTGCCCACAGCCATAAAACATCGCCGCCCATAAAATAATCACAAAATGGTTAATTTCACATTTTATATTTTCTTGGTTTAACAGATTGTACCTTATTTCATTTTCCCAATTTTAGCAAGCTTTATATTACACTTTTGATTATTAATAAATAAGAAAAAAATAAAAACTTTAAAAATTCATTATATTTTTGTTATTTTTCAATTAATATTCCAGTCAAATAACTTTCACACCTTTTCCCCCCCATTTAAATTTAGAACATTATGGTAAAATTTTGAAAGTAGGCCACTCCACAGAACTAAAAAGCATGTCCTGCTTCTCAGCAGCTGTTACCTTAAAGGAGGAGTGTTATTAGCAATAATAACCAATTTTGCTTTTCCTTGGCGAAGTGTCTTCAATGTCTGCTTCAAACCGAGGAAGTACTTTCCAGATTTCATTACCAATGCCAGCCGAGTGTTGATACTCTCCATGGCTTTTTTCTGTAAACAAAAATCTTAATTAAAATTACTCCAATTAAAAAATCTTTTTTTCCACAAAATGAAAAGAAAAAATTGTGGTTTGTTATTGAATTTTATTCACAGGATAGTTTTTAAATATTTCATCATAGGCCACAGTTCTATTTTATATACAAAAATATTTTATGAAAATCAACTAATACACAACAATGACTTAGACCAGCCTGATGGGCTTGAAAACTTAAAGTAAATTTTCTTACTGAGCTATATACTTTCCAGTTTTTCCAGAAGGAAAGTATTATACCATAAAAATAATGTCTATGATCGAGAACAGATCATAATAAATACAAATATTATTTTCAAGTTTGATATCAATAAGATATCAAGTAAGAAATCTTACTTAAGATTAGCCGTAATAAAAAAGTAATGAGAATTTATTTTTTGGAAAGAATTTTATTTATTTGTTTACATTAATGTTATCCCCTTAAAAATAGTCCCCATTAGTTATTATACATTTGTGGAACTCACCTTTGGAATAGTGTTTAGCTCTTTAACAATTTGCCTTTAATCTCATCAATGCTCATAAAACAACAGCCCTTTACAGTTCTCTTTATTTTTTGGAATAGAAAAAAGTCACACGGGTTATCATGTCTGGTGAATATGGCAGCTGGAGTATCATTATAGCTGTTTTTGGCTAAAAACTGCTATAATGGGGTATCCGGGGGCAATAATGCAATAATTTGGGGTATCCGGGGCGCTCATCAACTTCAACGTCTTCATGACCTTTTTGGAAATGCTTATACCATTCGTAAACCCTTGCTCAACTCATAGCAGACTCACCAAAAACATTTTTAAAACATTGCTACATTTTATTCCATTCTTAGAACAAAATTTAATACAGATTCTCCGATCCATTATTTATACAAATAAAAAATCACATGTGTTATCCTTTTAACAGCTGACAACAGACTAAACATCCAATACGGCTAAAAATGTACAGATACCTTTCAGACATGGTTACCAATATAACAAAAAAATCCTGAGAATCAGACTAATACAACCCGCGAAAATTTCAAAACTCGTTACTTTTTAAACACACCTTACATATGCAAAAATGGTTTTTTATTTAGATAAATTAATTACAAAAGTAAGTAGCGACATATTAAGTTGTTTTTAATTCATTTGATTTTTACCAAAATAGGTATAGTTTCTTTGAACCTTTTATGGCACTGTGTAGGGGGGAAATCAATGAAATAAGAAAAATCTGCAAACTACAACTTGTAGTTTGTAGTTTCATTTCAAACTACAATTTCTGTTCATTTCTGCTAACAAAACTTTTATAGTTTTCTCAATTGAGGCTACTAACATATTGTTTTTACAGTTTGTAATTATCAACAAAAATCACACAACAGTAAAAGCTGAATTGTAAACTTAACAATTTATTAATAAGTAATTTTTGAGTCCATTAATATATATAATCAGTTATTTAAATACTCTAAGTTAATATAGTACTTGTCATAATTCAAAGGTGAAAACTGTCATGGTTAAAAATAACTTTGTTATTAAAGAATGTGCCAATTTAAACAATTCACTGTATTCCAAATTTATCTGTATGCATAATGTTGATATTTATAATGTAATATTTTTACAAATATTTAAGTTCATTATTTATTCTTAGTATTTCTAAATTATTCTTTATATTTGCTAACTTTACATGTAATGGTTGTTTTTAATTTAAACAATATATTCTTTTTTTACATTTATTATAATTCATTTTATAAATGCCAGTATTAATAACTATAATTTTCAAAATTGCAGATGAACTATTTTTAATATGTTAAATACATTACATATATTTAACAGGTTTGTTTCTTATGTTTTTTCCACGTGGAATTAATGGATTACTTATTTTGTATGCTTTTCATAAATATTCTCTATCAAATTTTCTTTTATTCATTTTTGTTTGCTATAAATGTGAAATTTAGATTTCTTTGTCAAATTTTATTTTTTTTGCTTTCGGTGAGCAAGGATGATTTGATTTTCTGTGAATAGTTGAATGTGCTGTTCCTAAAAACCGCATTATTTTTTATTAGCATTAATATTTATATCTAAATAAATATATTCGTCTATCATTCTGAAATTTAAATAAATTTTAATCTCTGTTATTATACAAATTTAATTTATTTAAAATAATTAAATATTCCATTTTTACTTTCCTGGCGAAATTAGCTAGAATACCTATGTAAAATAAGGGGGAGGGATAAATATGGTAATCATGTCATATATGCGGATGTTGCTTTTAGCCTAATATCTTGGGATTGACCAAACAAATTATCTCCAATTCATTACGGTAGTGGGGAATATTGGAAAAAGATCAATTTCGATTTTGTTTGGAGGAATTTTAGAGAAAACTTTATTAATTAGTTATCTACAATGCAATTTAGGTACTTACGCATTAACGCCACCGCAGCTACAGCTTTATTTAAAAACAAAGTAGTCAATCGGATTTCGGTGGAAAATGTCTCTTTATTAATTTTAATAAATGGTTATTTATATTTATTTATTTTATAAATATAATTTAACCAAACTTAAC
The DNA here is from genome assembly GCF_047948215.1 of Lycorma delicatula. Taxonomy (NCBI): domain Eukaryota; kingdom Metazoa; phylum Arthropoda; class Insecta; order Hemiptera; family Fulgoridae; genus Lycorma; species Lycorma delicatula. Next base: position 76,634,504 of record NC_134466.1, on the reverse strand, counting down.
CTACGCTCGCTAACCTTGACTAATTAACACTGTAATTTTTTGAGTATTTATTTAATAAATTCAGTAATTATTACCATTATTTAAATAATCAAAACACTCCTGTTAATTAGTCAAGGTTAGTGAGCGTAGGTTAAGTTTGGTTAAATTATATTTATAAAATAAATAAATACAAATAACAATTTATTAAAATTAAAAAAGAGACTGTTTTGAATCTATGTTAAACTCTATATCAGCCCATTTTCCACCGAAATCCGATTGACTACTTTGTTTTTAAATAAAGCTGTAGCTGCGGTGGCGTTAATACGCAAGTACCGCAATTTATAGCAATACTGACATTTCACTTCAAAAAATTAACTACCACCTCTTTTTGAAATATATGTTTATATTTTGCTTTATCTCCTTTCTGTTTAAATATTTTTCAATTTTTTTTTTGAAAAATACTTCATATATAGAGCTAACAAGAAATTAATAAAATTTAAAAAAATTATAAACCCCATTAGTAAAATGTATAAGTTTTTGAAAATCTTATCCTAATTTTAGCTTTTACTGACATGAGGGTTTTTAGAATTTAAAGAAAATTTTACTGAAGTGAATTTGACTTATCTATTAACTACTTAACTATATTCAAATAATAATAATAATGACTATTATTAATTATTGATAACAATTTTATTTGTATATGGTTAACCTACATATGAATATTTTTAGAAAAATGTTTTTTAAAGTTTATAAAAACACTTCTATTTTTTGGGTCTCCTAATTTTTATCATTAACAGCTGTAAAAGTCATTAAATACTTCCCCAGCTTTTTAATATTATACATTTCAATTCTAACATTTACTACTATACAAAAAGGTGTTAAAGAAAAATTTCATAATATGACGTAATATCACATAGTAGGATAGATATTGGTGTAAACTACTGTAGTTTAATTTTATTTTTATCTTCAATAAGTATATTTGAATACATCATAAAAAAATACCACCATTACTAATTTTTAAACTGTACAATTTATCAATTAATTAATATCTATTATTTATGTTCTAACTTTTGATGAATTAATTTTAATATAATTATTTTAGATATATTAAATAATATGATGGAGATAATGCATTCCTGAGTGACCTAAAGAAATATATGCACCTAATTATAAATAGAATCTATCAGTAGACTACCAATTTACAACTACTTGTTATAAAGACCAATTAACCCCTGATAAGAGAGGTTAGGAATACTAACCAAGGTATGGCAATTCTTAATGCCATCTTATAAGGCAGCTGGCTCAATTTATATACAAATGGAACAGTCATAAGTACAATGTTGTATTATCACCTTACAAAGAGTGCAATCATTTATCTTCAAAGGCTAACTCTAGTCTGACAACTGTTAAGATTAGTTTATTCCAATCTTCACAAAATTCTAAGCTTAACCCTACCCTCTCTTCACAGAACAAGTGACATAATTCACACATTAACAAGGTACAGACTTTTAACTTGCACAAGTCACCCTCTATGCAATTCTGCTTTCTGATCTTGTCTTTTCTTGATCCTAAGCATACCTACTATAGTATATTAAAGTAGAAAAAAGTTTAAGTCAAAATACGCTTTTATCTACAATCTGTAATGAATTACATAAAAAGCTTTTTGATTTTATTATTCAATGTTATTTATATGTAAATACTAGAAAAAATTTAATGAGAAATCTGATATTGAAGTAAATAGTAATACACTTTTTACATAAAGATTTCTAAAATATATCAAAACAGGGGCAAATTATCCTTAAACCTGTCAAAACTTTTTTATTTTTATTTTCTACTTATATAGATGTATTAAGTATGTAAATTAAAAAAGCTGACTACACAGTTGTAGGACTTTCATGCACGTGGCTTTTTTCTCTGATGCATGGCTTACACACACAACTTTATTAAAAACATTTATAATTTTATTTATATATATTTTTTATTTAATTCAATGATTCTAACTAAAGCACCCATGCAGATACTGTATTTCATTCGTGCGGGTGTGGCAGTACTAGTGGCCACTATTATTCATTAATTTAATTTTACTGCTTATCTGTGATGTCACAACATAGACTACAGCAGCTGTATGTCAGTGTTACACTAGCGCTCCTTTGGTGAGAAGGGACACTACTAACACAGTGTACAAACTAGTTTAATTAAAGATTTTTTGGGGGAATTTTGCAAAAATATTATCTTTTAAATGTTAACAAATGTTCCTAAAAAAATAAGACCTTAATTAGGCGAAATTTCAAGATACTGAGGGTGTCCTTGTTCAATTGCCTCACCCCCTTTACCTAAGTTGAAAATTTAATGACATCAGTACCACATATATAGAAGTAACATGACAAAGTTTGGTCAAAATCAGTCAATTAGTTCAGGAGATACAAGGTAATTTTGGGTGCGACTCCACACACATGTACATCTGGAAAATTTCCATTAGTTTTCCTTAGGTGTCAAAATATAAAGATCTGATGAAAACTGTTTTATGCCCAAATTGGATCAATCGCAATACTTTCCCTATTAAAACTATAGTTCTGCTACAGACAGGAGAGTAAAAAAGTTTAAAAATTTAATATTCATCATGCTTGTCAATTAAGAGGGTTTTTTCTTCAAATCAATGAAATATACTAAAAGCAGCTGGTACTTTAATAATTTGACTGCCAAGTATATCATTTATTGCATATTTATGCTTTTAGCTCAATTAACTTATTTATATATCTAGTCACAACAGCGGCAATGAGCATTCAAATTTCATAATCAAGAGGGTCTCTTCAACCTGAGACCCTACACATCTGATTTTTTTAACTTTTATTCTTTTTTCTTACTTACACACACAAAAATGTAATCATGGATTTCATGTTAGCCAATTAATACTTTATTTGAATATAATCTATTAACCAAACAAGCAAATTTTATTTAATTAAACTTGAAAAAATTCAAATAAATTTATTTTAATTTTCAGCTTGCCTGTCACAATCTGAAATAACTATATTTTGTTTGGTTTATAATTATAATCATGCAGATTAATACAGGCATTCTGAAAATTAAATTTATTTTAATTTTTTCCAACAAATAAACAGAATTTGCTTAAAAAAACAAAATCCATTTGTCTACGTGTTAATCCTTTATTCTGCAAGCGAATCCTACTCTCACATGTCCATAAAAATTTTTTGGTCGATTGTTAAATTCAATTAGAATAACATGATATTCATAATTTTTCGAGTTCAAAGTTAGATGCTGCAATTTTGGATTTAAAACAAGATCCAAAATGGCATATTATCATTCTGGCAGTATGGCATTTGCCACCAAACTACCACGCAAAGGGTAAACTCCATTCTAAGGTTATCATCTGCCCTTTGAGTGAATACACAAGATACAAGTTAATTTAAAATTGAATTCATCTATAATCACTATTGTTAATCCCAGAATACTAATACAGAGGTTGACAGCATTTAGTGTGCACATATTTTTTTTATATTGAGAAGTAAAAATTAATTGTAAAAAATTCTCGTTCACTAAATTTCTAAAATTTGTGATAAATATTTTTATATTTGTTTGCATGACTTAGGCACCTAAAGTAGTCATAAAAAAAGTTACATATTTAAACAACAAATATGATCAAAGTGAAATTCAATTGCTGTTCAAATTAAAACATAAATAATAATTGTTCTGTGCGAAATAAGGGTAATCAAGAGTGCTTTCCTTGTTTTATTCCTCAACCAATTTGCTAAAGCGGTTAACACGCGGGTAAGAAAATTCAGCTTTCGGTTAAATTACTGATCTATTTCATTTAGGAATATACAGATAATACAATTCAAACCTTCAACCATAAGGGAAATGGATATAAAGCACTATACAGACAAATAATAACATACCTGCTTCTTTTGGGCAACCATTTTTCTTCTTGTTCAGTCACCGAGATAAAAGAACTGAAACAAACATTAAAAAAAACTAATCAGAACAGTTATAACCACAGGTATACAATAAAATGATTAAAAGTGAATAAAATCATGAAAATTTAAATCAAAACTTACCAACTAACCTATTACACGAGGTGGTTCTGTATCGAATCACTGGAAGGAAGACGAGTGAACGGAAACCGGCAGTTAATGAAATATTCGATTACATCACCATCGAAATATAAATATATATATATTCATAAATAAGAATAGTATGATTAAAAAATAACAATTATTTAGTAAAATTTTATAATCATTAAATTCGACCAATTGAATTATAGATTACTTCATGTAATAAAGAGGTATGGTCATTTAATACTACTCCAATACCAATTATAATAGCAAATTATTTTTCATTAGATGTAGCAAAACATTGAATTGCGTAAGTTCAAACATCATTATTATTATTGTTTTAAATCAATTAAATGCTTGTTGCATCAATTTATGAATTTTACTATACCTCTTTATCCAATTTTCATCCAAGATTCTCGCGTGAAATGAAATTATGAATGTTTTATTTAACAAAAAATGTTCATATCTTTATCACGATTTAAATAAAAAATATTATTCTGCGAAATAATAATTAAAATTTACTTATTCATTCATATTACTTTCAGCTGATTGATGAAATTCTTTTAGGTAATATTGGAATTTATGAACGTATTTGTGAAAGACATCTCGATGCAGCGCATGCGCTGAAGTCGATCAGCCGAGTTGGGTCAGCCGCCATTTCATATGTTAAAAGGGACTGTTTTTGTAGAGGGACTTTTAATTTTTACCGGTTAAAAGTGAGTGTGGTGATTAAAAGACATTTGTTTTATTGTGGACAGGTTATATATAATATTTTTATAGACTTTATCTTGAATAAGTTTTTAATAGTGCCGAAAATAGGTAATGTCAGCAGGCGTGTCAGACCAGGTAGGCAAATGAATTTTGTCTTGGGCGTAATTTGTTGAAATTTATATTTATATTTTAAATAATTTGTGGTTTTAATATTTTCCTTTTATTTTTCATGTGATTACGTGCCTGCCCTTGAAGCGGATGAAAGGACAAGGGAATCAAGGTATGTCATATTAATATCAATTAATTTTGACCTATGTTTAGAGGGACTAATTCCAATTAGTTTAGTTAACTGCTATTACGCTGGCCTAAGTAATTGATGTTGCGTAGATATTACCGGAGAATACCAAATTATATTTAAATATAAAAATTAATTGGCGGTTTGAATTTTTTAAATTAAATTAAAAAATAGGTTACAAAGTAGGCCTACTTATAGATTAATTTTATTCCTTGTTGTCTATACAGACATCTGTTGCTACAGGTCCTCTATTGATTAGTTTTAAGAAAATTCAAGCTTTATGTTTATTGAAATTTTGACTACCGATTTAATATTACGTTTTTGTAATTTTTTATTTTGTATAAATATTGGGTTCAGTCTTTGCTACACTAATTCATTATTTCTTTTTTTTTCTAACCGAAATTAATGTAAAAGTAAATAATACAATTTAGAAATGAGTATGATATGTAAATTATTCAACTTATATTTTATTATTATGATACCTGTATATGTTAATGAAATTAATGGTAAATTACACATTTCTCCATTCTAAAGTAAGATTTTTAACCACTGTATTTTTTTTATCAATTCATTGGTGAATGGAAAGTTGACATTTTATGTTAGACATGAAGATTGCTCTTATTTACTAAATTAGTAATTTCTTAAAACACATTAGCAGAAGGTTGATTAATAATTAACGATGTATTTGTGAAAGCTTATATTTTTCTTTTAATAATCAAAAATATTCCATAACATTTCAGTTACTGGCTGTTGTGAGCTTCTGTTTATTTTGCGATTGATTGTTTTCAGTCTGGCTTTTAACTATGTAATTTCTAATAAAATTAAAAACCTATAATAGGTTCTATATCAAGGGGCTTTAAAGAAATGTTTCAAGATATCAATATTAGATAATTTTGTAAGAGTAATCATGTGTAGGCATTCTGTAATTTTACCTCCAGAACAGTGCCGGAAACTCTTAATATAATAATTGCTGTACTATCTTGTCATCTGGTTAATGGTTTAACCATTTTTCTCACTCAAATAATAAGTTGTATTCTTAACAAATTAGAATTGTTAATTACAATTAATCATTTGACAATTTCTTTTCCATTGTGTAAAATTTAAAAACTAAACTGAAATTAAATCATTTGACTGTTGTAGACAAAAACCATATATAAATTCATTTGTACATAAATATATAAAATATGCATTTAATTAATTAGTATTTAGGTAGATGTTTAAGCCCTTTTGACTGAATGCAAGTTATTTGATTTAATTTGTAGATAATGATTCAAACTTTTAAACTTAAAAGTATAGTTTTGAATTTCTTTTACCTGCTTTTAAAGTCTGCTTAAATTAAAAATGATTGATAAGCGAGATAACCTCATAATATAATTATTTTTTCTATTGTTGAATCCCCTTCGACCTTATTAACAGTGGATATTTACCGACATAGAGAGAGAGAGAGCTGTTCATGAACTATTCTTTATACTGTTAAATAAAGAACAAAATAACAAATATTTTGCTTGGTTTATTTGTAAAAGAATAAAATAAGAAAAGTTTTGATTGGATATTTATAAATTCTTCATTTTTAAAATCAGGCGTAGGTACATTGCAGGTTTTAGTTGCTTAGAAGTTGTAAACAATATTTTACGTAAAATTTATACATTTAATATATTTTACAGTTTTTGTTGATGAATTATCAAAATTCACTTTGTATGTCAAATGTGAGGTTAAACTATCTTACAATTTTATATTATTATTAAGTCAAAAATAATAAAATGAATAGCCAATTTTTTTTATAATAACCTTACAGACTTTTTTTATAGTCTCCTGAATGAGATGGCATCATTCAAGGCAACTAATCTCTTTCTAATCATCTTCCACTAAAAATTAAGATGTATAACAGAAAAATAGTTGAGTTGAGATTGAAATAACAATGCATGAATTCGCCTATGCTAAATATGATTGTGTTTACTATTGGCCCAAATTTATAAAAGTTGATTCAGAGATAGGTTTTTTGAGCTCACTGCCTTCTAATATTATTGAAAGTTGTATTTTCATAATTAAAAATTATAAGCTGAAATGCACATGATGTATGTTTTTTTTATATATATATATATATTAAATTATTATGCAAAAAAATCTTTGGGTGAGTGAAACAAGTAAACGAAAACATTAAATGATATATTGCAAATTAAAGAGGTTAACTTCCCATTTGTATTTAATATATATACCAGTATACGTTAAGTTTTCCCTATCAACTTTTCTTGAAAGATTGTGTGTGAAACTATTAAAAGTTAGCTCAATAAGGGTTTATAGAGTTTTAATATAGGATTATTTGACCTTTTGAGCAGAAATGTGAGCAAGATCTTTACTACTTCTAATTTAAAAACAAAGTGTTTTCAAACCATATTTATATGAGTTTTTTCATTATTTTGGTGAGAAAAATATGCTTATAAAGTATGAAAAACTTTCTATATTATGTATATTTATATACACACTTTCACAAGTTTGTTTTTGTTTCTGTCATACTTTATAGGCATATTTTTCTTGTGAGTGTATATGTATATATATATATATATATACACTATACATACATAAATTTCCTCTATGTAAGACCTATTAGATGGCTTTGATATGATGTATTAATTGATTTAGACTGAAACTTACTAACAAGTATAGGTTAACTTAGCTGGTTGTTTCTGAAAACAATATTTAAAATATACTAGTTATTTGTAATATGCATTTTGTGTTTTACCAGTAAAATGTAAAAAAAATGTTATGGTAATGGTCACAGGAGTGAAAAAATATTTTAATCAATAAATTTGTTCCCCTATTGCTATGGGACAGGATAATTTCAACGAATCTTCAGGGAATCATCTGGTACAACTTATTTTATTTGGAATCATGTTCAGCTCTGTAGCTTGTTCATGAAGTAATAATTTACATGAAAGGTTTATCTGAAAACTAAACGAAACTATATTTAGTTTTTAGTTTGTAAAAACTAAATATAGTTTTTAGTTTTTATAAACTAAAAACTATATTTTTAGTTTATATTAAAAATATAGCTAATTTTTAATTAGAATCATGTAACAAGCGATGGCTGGAGTCAATACTTTACAAAATATAACTATTCAGTTGTGTATTAAACTTTCAGGTTGAATGACAACCATGTTACCTTAAAACCCAATCTTTCAGGTTGAATGGCAACCATGTTAACCTTAAAACTACTTTTATTTTATTATTGCACAATGATTTTAATCGTAATGCGCTCATTATTGTTTTATTTTTATAAAAAGCCTCTTTTTTTTTTTAATTTTTTGTTAGGTCAGCAGTATTTATTGTTAGGTTATATTAATGTATAATGTATAAAAAATACAGTCGAAAATCATTATATTACATACAGAAAATGTTGAAATATTATGTTAAACTGTCTTTTTCCTAATTTAATTTGAGAATATCTGAAATAATTTACACTGCAACATTTTTCTATAATTGAAACTTGTAGTTTGAGAAAAATTTCTCCTTTTGCAGGTTTTCACTTAAGGGATTGTTTCATATCATTTCAAACATTTTGTTTGAAAACTGTTAAAATTAAACAGTTTAAGAAAATTATGATAGTCTTTTAAAAAAAAAGAATAATTTCAATAAAAACACAGTAAATATACTATTTAATTTATGTATCGTCACATTCAACTAAAGATTTTGATTGCATTAATCCAAAAAATGATTAATTTCTTTGCTATTATGCTTTTCATACCGTAATCCTTAAAGATAGTTCTTCCAATCTAGTTGTCATCAGATTAACATACTACTTTGGTGTGTGTCATTCAAACATGATTTCATATTATTGGCTTGGATCAGAACTTTGCTTTAATAAGTCCAAAAACTCATTTTCAGGAGAGTTCAATTAGGCCACTTCTGCACAAAGGAAATTAATATATTTTTATTTTAGAAAAGTAGCTTCTTTGTTGAATATTGCACTTACAATAGTTTTGCACCTAAAAAGTACTCACCCAAAGAATATTTACATAAAATATCTCAAAATTGAAAATTTATATAGTTCTGATCCAAGCCAACACTAATATGACGTATTGTTTCTTGAAGCTTTCAAATCAACCATTTGTTGTTTTAATTTCATCTTTTCCTCCCTTCCAAACATTTTGCACCAACTATTAGCGAATGTCATTATTAATATTATCAGACATATTTTCTTTTCTTTGTCATGTTATCTATTTTCCATTTATCGATTTGTAGATTATTGCAAGTTTATTATAACTATTTGTTAGTAAAATTAAAATTATTTTTTTAAACCAGTTTAAAATTTAAAGTATGACATTAAAGAATTCAGCTTGTATCATCTAAATCGCTAGTAATAAAATATTCAAATAAGTAATAAAGTTCTACATAATATTGTCATCTGCAGTATTAATTCAAATTACATATATATATTTTTTTCCACTCAGTACTGCAGCTGCTGCCGTGTGTGCGCGCATGGGTGTAAGCAAATAAAATTACTGCTACCAGTTTGCCAGGCCTGACGTAGCCGCAGATGTAATACAATGTAAATTTAAATGTACCAGTAAATACGTAGTCTGTGTGTTTAATTGAAACCCAACCACCAAAGAATACCTGTATCACAGTCTAGTATTCAAATCCATATAAAAGCAACTCCCTTTACAAAGATCCAAACCTTAGAACTCTTGACTTCAAAAATCATATGATTTTGCAATGATGAGTTTATCTGCTAGGCTAACTGGTGGAACTAAAAAAAATTATGTAACTGAAAATTTGTAAAGTAACTATAAATATGAAAAATAGCTTTTCATCCATAATAAGAAATTTATATAGTACACTAACAGCTGAACACATAAAGAATTTTATTTATTTATCAAATTTGAATATAATTTTTGATCACTTAATACATTTCTAAAGGTGTCTACTACTTTTTAAAACAGTGCCAGATTAGATCTCAGAAATAAACTATTTATATCTTACTATTATGATATATCATAGAATTTGAATTCTGTGTTAATAGGGGAAAAAAGTGGGCAAAAGTTGGGCACAATTTGTTTCAAATTGTGCCCAACAAGGCTGCAAAAATAGTTCTCTCCCAATAAAACATAATTTCTTTTATTCAGACTGTAATTCTACAATAAAGGATTTTTTAATTTCATTCTCTATTGAGGGCTTTTTTTTACATATTTGTGATAAGGATTTAGAATTGTTTACCATTTTGCAGTTTTCCGCTTTATTGACAGTTGCGTTAAAACAAGTTTTACTGTAATTTTATTTCAGGAAGCTTAGATATATTTAATATGAGTACTAGTGGTGGTGAAGTTTTATAGGCAGTCACACCATTATACCACACACAGTTTGGGCACTCTCAACACAAACTGAAAAGTAAAACTTCCATATGAGGTAATTTCAACCTCCTCCAGATAAAAATTAAAAATTCTAGATGTGCTGCTCTTTTTTTGCATTATCAGAAAATATTACTGAAAATCATTTTTGTGTTGACATTCGACTTAATTTTCATTCAGCAAATTTTTTTTTTTTAAATTATAAAAGTGCCATCTAAGAATAAGTTTAAGGTTTTCCAAAGGTAATAATTTTACTCTTCCATGTAATTGTGGAAGGCTCTCAAATGAAGTATAAAACTCTTTAGCCAGATTGGAAGTAAGATTTAGGCCAATAGGTCATCAGAGTCTAGTTTATGTTTATGTAATTCTTAAATTGTTAAAAAATGTTATTGATTTAATTGGATATATACATGTAAAATTAATTGTGTGTGAAATGAAGTACATAATAATGCATCATTAAGTATTTCAGTTTATTATCTGCAATTAATATTTAAAGCTTATTTTGTTATTATGTCAGCTGGTGTTTTTTAATTATAAATTTTATAACACTTTGAGGTTATAAAAATAGTTTTTTTTTTTTTTAATTTTTATTATTTATTTTTAGTTTTACTTAACCCTTGATAGTGGGATGCAATAAAATCCCAACTCTCCTTTTTATGGATAAGCTTTTATTTTATGTATATTCACATTTTATTTTCAACACATACTGATATTTTATTTATTTAATAACTATGAAGGTATAGAATTCAGAATTCACCACATATTAATAATTAATTAAATGAATTTTCCCAAGAATAAGTATTTTTATTGTTCATTCTTAATATTATTTTTAATTCATCCAGGCTGTCCTGAAAGACTTCTTTTGTCCTTTATTTCTATTTGGATTAAACAATAAAAATAATGGTAGAAGAAGAAAAGATTTTTTAAAGCTTTTTTATAATCATTTTGTGCATATTAAGTCTTATTTAATATGTAAATGTAACAGTTGCTCATAGTTCTTACTGTTCATCAATAAATCAGTAAAAAAATTAATAAACAGAGAGCAATAATTAACTGATGTGAGTTATGAAATAGAGAGCATTGATGAATTTTTACCATCCTGGTCTAGGATACATGGAAACAATGTGCTATATGTTTGAGTGATTGTGTAAACAATTGGCCGTTTAATTACTAATTATATATTCCATGTGGTCTTTTTTTTCATTTCTGTGAAATTTGTTTAGAGTAAATGTTCTTTTGTTTTTAGTTAAAATAGTCATAATTTGTGAAATAGATATTATTTGTATGAAATTAATTTTTCTATTTATTTAAATGTTTCCTTCATATCTTTCTTTTCATTCTTAAAAAAAAAGTGAACTAAATGTATATTATTTTTTAATTTTTATTATTATTTTGTAGTAACAAATGGCCCGAAGGACCACGTAAATGAGCATGAAGATTTTGATTCATGGAGGTCTCAGCATCACCAGGTACATTATGTTTTAGTTTATATAAATATTGTTTTATTTTTAACCAAAAATACGATGACTTAAAGAGTATTTGAAGCAATGTAGTGAATACCTAATGCTACTTATTCAAATTGTGGTATTTCTAATTTCTCAGTTAAATTAATTGCATTCTCTAAAAATAAACGTATGCTTTAAATATTTTTAAATTATTAAAAATTTTGCCCGTTTTTTTATCATACGGTACTAATATTTGAACTATGTCTGATGTCAATACATTTATAGGTTGTATGATGATTTAATGAGGTATTACCTAAATTTTCTGAAATTAATCTTTAAAAAAAAATTGTATTAAAAATTGATATTTTCCCTCTTCCACAGACATTACATTCCCATTATTTTATCCATATGAAATACCTCCTATAATTCTGCTTGGATCTCATCAGCAACAGTTGTCCATTAAGCTTCAGTTTCATCTTCAGAAGCAGGAAGAAGTCCCATAGGGAAATATCTGGATGTAGTGGGATGATAAATGATAGTCCCATAGGGAAATATCTGGATGTAGTGGGATGATAAATGATACGTAAGTGAAATATGTGTGTGGGCTCATTATTATGATGCAAGAACAAAGATTGTGTTAGCCATTTGTTAGGTTATTTGCATCGGATGCCTTCTCGTGACCATCTCACTACATCATAGTAGAGTTGGTGGTATCCATTTGTAGTTTGATCTGATAGAAGAAATTTTGAGCGCATTGCCATCGGAGTCAAAAAGCAAATCAACTTGATGTTTTGAACCTGCCTTGCCAAGGCATTTCTTTGGCTACGGTGATGTTGAACTCTTCTATTGTGTTAACTGTTGTTTTTTTTCAGGGTTGTAGCTGTAAAACTAAAATTCATCCCCATTAATAATGGTAGAGGTGAAGTTTGGGTTTCTTTCAGAAAGTTTTTTTTTTTTTTAACTTAAATACGGTGCATTTTATTTTAAATGCTATGAAGCTTCCAAACAAAATTTGCTGGAGTGTACTGGATGTTGAGTTCTTGTGGCACAATTTGTTGACAAACATTATATGACAGGTTTAAAATCTCACAAATTTTATAGATTTTTTTTTTGTTGTAGGATAGTTAAAAATATTCCAAGCGTTTGTGCTGCATTTTGAGATGGTTTTTTTCAGTTTAAGGACAGCAAAAAGGCTTGTCATTATCTACTGACGGTTATGCATTTTTTAAATGTTTATATGAGTTATGTGTGTGTGTTTGTCCTGAAGCATATTCACCTTTTATTTACTCTATATTATCGCAAAACAACAAAAGCACTGGGTTACTAAGTTACAAACCTAGACCAACATAGCGCAATCCCACTTCACTATCTAACAGCAATGTAGCTTATACAGTAGTGCCAACATCTGTAATGCAGCTGTTTCATATGCCACAATATCAGGAAGTTTTGGGTAGCACTTCATTTCAGTGCTTTAACACTGGATCTACTGAGTAATATTCTTTGTTAGCATCTGATTGCTATTTATAATCCTTTGTTAGTGTTTTTCCTTCATAATAATTTCACATCATTTATAATTTTTTCCTTCTTTCCCAGTTTTTACCTCCATTGTTCATTTAAAAAACATATAGGTGATTCTCAAAAATTGTATCTAAATTTCTAGACGTATTCTACTGGTGAAAATAAAGACAAAAATTATATTAACATAGGTTTGAATATGTTTTGTTTTTAATAAACTGTAATTCTTAAGTTTGTATTTTGTTTCTATGGGCTTTATTCTTACCATTTTACTCCCGTTCAAATTCTCTTCTCTTTAAAACTTTTAAGTATTCATTAATTATTTTACCAAGTTATTTTGAACCCAATCTTTTGTCTAACCCTGATTTCTTGAAAAATACTGAAACTACAGTTCTGTGATTTATTTCTTTCAATTTTTTATGGAATATTTCATATTAAACCGTTCAAGTTCCTACTTCATTGGGTCTCAAGAATTACAGTCTGCTTAATTTTACTGAAGGTACAGAAAAAGGGAGAAATCTTTCACCATCCGACACTCTCTAAGAAAGCGTTTCTGAAGCTGTTTATATGAACTTTCTTCTTTATCTTCACTGGTAGAACATGTCATGAATGTTTGTTATATTTTTTTGTGAATTATCCTGTTTTCTTTTCACCTAATTGACAGATTTTTAAGATATTTCTTTTGAAAAGAAAATTTTCTGTATTTGTCTCATCAGTTTTCTTTTATATAAAACATATGGAGGATTTAAAGAAAAATTACTTCAACATAACAGTACAAAGATAATTTTCTTTCCTTTTTTTTTTGTCACCAACTATGTAACAGAATGAAATATAGGGCAATGTAATTTTGAAATTCAAAGTATTTTCATGGAAAAATTTTTAAAAAATTGTGTTAAAAACCTTACATCATTTTCTGGATTCGTTTTCTTACTTTTACCAAAATGTATGGTCCATTACCAGAAGAATGTTATACTGTTTTTTATAAGTTAATTCATATTTTAAATAAAAATACAACTAACTTTAAAACATTAATAAAAACCTATTTGTAAAACTTAAGAAAAGCTAAAAAAAAAAAAAGGTAATTGTGAGCCTGAACATCCTCATCCTTAATCCTTAATCTTTTTGTAATTGAATTATGTTATATAATTAATAAAAATACAAGTTTCAAAAATCGGAAGAGTGAAATTACCTTAGCATTCTTCTACAGAATCTCTAATGGCAGTAGCGTTGTTATCAGCTGTTTTTGGCAACTCCATCATATAGTCAGGATATAATGAAGCAAGGCTGGACTATAAATGATGAACTCAGGTCTTGTAGTCCCTGTATTTTCTTTTGCAAAAGAACTCTGTGAGATCCCCGTGCAAGTGGTGCTTACAATTTCCATAGCGAGGAACGTTTGAATGAACTTCTCTTCATGGACACTCTATTGTCTGTGTATGAGCTCCCATGTCCGGATGTCTGAAATTATGTTTGTGGTTCACCTATAAATGTTGGTAGCCACCTTGTTGCAAATAATTATATGTCTTCCAGCAATCGCTAATAATTATCGTACTGGGAAGAATATACTTTTGTATGATAGGCAATAAAGTGGCATGTCCACATGTTGCAACAGGAACCAATAATTTTTCTTTTGTTTCTTAACGCAATTAAAAAGCCAACTAGCATTAGTAGTTCTTCCTCTATTATATTTTCTCTTTTCTAATTTAGCTTTGTCGATTTCAACAATTTTGTTAGATCCTCCTATCAGTACCGGATTTGAACAAAACAATTAAAAAACTTCATGGAAGTAATTTGATCATTTCGACCAGTCGAAATCTGCCTTGGAACTTATGTTTAATTGACTTGGTGGTTTTAATAAACTGAAAATAGGAAAAAAATGAAAAATTGTTTGTAAAGGAAGTTTACTTTTCACAAACCGTGTACTGCTACTGGGAAACAGATATATTGCATTGTTTTTTAATTTTTTCCTTATGTTTGTCTGCTGTTTCAACATGTTTTTTACATCCAAAAATTTGATTTTTATTATCCAGCCACATGTTGTTGCACAAAGGACACTTCTTAGTTTTAGATAATGCCCCATGAACATAGAAAAATTTATGAATGTTATCAACCAATTGCAAAAGTTCAGTGCCGGTAATTGTGGTTAATTCTCATTTATCACAAACACACCACAGTACTTTAAACAGCTAGCCATAACTCTGCACATTACAATAATAATAATATTGCACTGTGCCTTTGAGAACTTAACCAGCTGTGAAGCCTACACAGATAAAGACTACTTTCCAACAACTACTCTACGTTTTTCTGTTTTTTTTTACTAGTTTGATTGTCCATCAAATTCCAATATAAGAGATTTAAGTTGAGGACGTTCAGGCTCACAGTTGCCAAAAAAAAATATTTTTTTTAAATCTCTTCATTAATATTTCAATTTCTTTTATAATTGAAATATAAAAATATATAAATAATTGCCAGTTTAAGATTAGATTAATATTTTTTTCATTTATCGGCATCAGAGTTTGAAAAGAAGTGTTTATAAAAGTATTATTTCTTCCATTTTACTGCTTCGTTTATATATATATATATATTTTTTTTTTTTTTTTTTTTTAACTAATTTTGGTATATAAAACGCCATGGACACTTTGATAAGGTGAACTACCTGATGTTCTTATAATTACCAAATTATATTATATTTGGAAGGAAACTAGAGTCAAGATTTGCAAATGTTATATGAAAATTTATTTAGATTTTATTTTTTGTCGTAATAGATGTTCATTAAAATTCATTTTGAGTGAATAAAAAAAGTGTCCTTATATGATGGGGAAAGGAACTCTGCTTTAAGATTTTGTGAAAGTTGTTAACAGTTATTTGTTTTAATATTCGATTACATGAAATATTTTTCACTTAAATTTACCTTTGGTTTGTATAATATAATCGATTTATATAATATAAAATAAAATATATGAGAGTTAAACTCCCATTCCTCATTGAAAATGAAAACTTTTTTGTAAATTTTATTTTCATCCTCTGAAAATTCTTTTTTGTGAAAACTGCATACCGAATTGTAAAAAAAAAATTTTAGCAAAAGGTGATAAATGTTTTAAATAAATAAATAGTCGCTAAGATTTCAATTTCTAAATTGTTAGTTATGTTATTTATGCTTAGGTCCATTAGAATATAAATAAATATGAATGGTGCATCTGAGTATAAAAGGATATAAAATTTAAAGTAAAGCTTGTTTCTAGTTTAATATAGAATATTTTCTCATGAAAGAAAAATTCTTTATCGTAAATATTTACAAATATAATTGGATTGTAGCTTGTAGATAGTATACAGTTTACTTTTTTTTTTTTTACTTGCCTATGAAATTCATTTTAAAGTATAAATTTTTTGTAAAATTGTGATTTCTTGAGAAGAGCCAACCAATTTTTATTAATGAAATATCAATTCATTTAAAAAATTAATGTAATTTTACTCAGAATCTTATCTCTTACATCACGATTTAGTCAGCCACTTAAATTTATTACTGTATGCTTATTGATATTAATTATGATTTTTGCTATCAGTTTTAAGCTTTATTGTTAACATATAACATTTATGTCTGGATAAATATATTTACAAAATTATTGAGATACTCAATAATCATTTAGATACTCAATGATTTTGAATTTCATTTGGACTTCAGTACAAATATACAGACTAATTTGTTGATTTACATATTGATATTACTGTTTTAATAGGAAGGATAACTTATGGGATGGTTGTTCATACCGCAATAAAATAAGCATATCCAGAGATTAAGGTATAGTGTGGTTTATATTAGGGATTCAGTTTTTATTTAAGAGTATTTTGATTTTAAACTTTATTTTATCAAAAATTTTCACATTTAGTTGCAGATTTTAGATTAAATCTTAGTCATATTGGCCAAATTTTATGCATTCTATTCCTTGATTCTGTCTTATGATTATCATTTGAAAATAAGTTCTATTTTAACATTGTGTTAGGCCTGGCAAATGTATAAAATTGTATCGCTGTATGTACATTTCATGAAAAAGGAACATAACTCCTAGTAGATCTTGACTAAATAAACCTTTACCAGATTTATTGGAACTTTTGAGAATCAACATTTATATATTGTTAACTTTTCCTCCTTTTCATTTTATGAGTGTATTTTGGTTGGTATTTTTCTGTTATTTTCCGCCCGGTTCCTTTTGTTGTTTTTAATTGTTTTGTAATTAAAGAAATTAACCATCAAATGTTGCAAATATCATTCATTTTATGTCCACCGTTTGTCAAGATATTACTGTTCCTGGCCAGAAACAGTATTATCTTTTTTTGTTTAGTGGAAATTTGCCCCCAAATCCTATTGCCAAATATAATGTCAGCAGGATGCTTCACCGCTTCAAAATACCCTGCTGGAATTATATTTCTGCTTTTTAATTAGTATTCATAAATTTTTACTTGTTAGCTAAAATAAAATTCTTCAGAATTAACAAGAAATTTGTTTGTACTATATACTTCTCATTGTTTAACATCACAAGTGATATTTGTGAAAATCTGAGTTTGGGCAGTTAACAGAAAAGTTCTGTTCTTTTTTGTGAACTGTACAGCTGTGTAATTTCACTAAAACTAAAAAATTAACATTAATGGTTTTTAAAAGAGACATTAGTGATATCAATTTTTATTATATTGTTAAATTAATTGATCTGTCTTTTTAGTAGAAACTTCTTTATATTATTATCATTTTAAATAATCAAGTCAAGTAATTTCTGTGTATCTTAAAATAGTACTTATTTTAGTTTCTTATTTTTCACCTGTTGTAAAAGAAATCTGTTTTGTGCATCGCTTATAAATTTTAGGAAAATAAAATTACCATTTTGTGAATGATCAAAACAAGGTTTTAAAAATAAAATATAAATCATATGTTATATTGAAGTTTTATATTCAAAATGAAAATTATTACAATCTTGGTTAAATGAAAGTTTATGTTGATTATTATAACCTAGGTCTAATGCTATAAACAAGATTGTAGTGAAATTACTGCTGTAAAAAGAAAGTAAATATTGTGTACATTTCCATTTTACTCCATAATTCTCAATCAGAAGTTGACATCGTTCCATTTTTAGTATTTAGATTAACACATCAACTTTTAGGTAGTAATTTAAACAGATATGTGAAAATTTTAATAAAAAATACAACTTTGAAATGTTGCTTATGAGAGAAATGACTATACAACAAGTTCACATATACAGGTGGCCTGGGAGGTGTTGGCTAAACTTAAGGGACTAATTCAAGTGATCGAACCAAAAAAAGTTCATTTGAACAGATACATAGGGTATCTGTTTCATTTTCGCTTGTGCAACGTTGTTTTTTTTCCCGATAAAAATTTATCAACTTATCAGAAATGATAAAAATTATCAAATTTTGTTTTATGAGAAGCCTTATGATGGCATTTGTGGTGGTGTAATATTATGATCATTACATTTCAAATCGATTGATCAGTAGCTGAAATTGTTAAAATTGGATTGATAGATTATGAGGCCTAACACAGTTCTGTGCCTGTTTTCATTTTCGTCACCAATTGGATTAAAAATAATTAATAGTGCTATTATAAGTATTGTAATTTAATGATAAATTAATTATTAGTCAGGCACAATATTGTCAGACCATAAATTTCATTAAATTATCTTAGTCCATTCTGATGAAGTTTTTTTTTTTTTTTTTTTTTTTTTTTTTTTTTTTTGTCTTCAGTCATTTGACTGGTTTGATGCAGCTCTCCAAGATTCCCTGTCTAGTGCTAGTCGTTTCATTTCAGTATACCCTCTACATCCTACATCCCCAACAATTTGTTTTACATACTCCAAACGTGGCCTGCCTACACAATTTTTCCCTTCTACCTGTCCTTCCAATATTAAAGCGACTATTCCAGGATGCCTTAGTATGTGGCCTATAAGTCTGTCTCTTCTTTTAACTATATTTTTCCAAATGCTTCTTTCTTCATCTATTTGCCGCAATACCTCTTCATTTGTCACTTTATCCACCCATCTGATTTTTAACATTCTCCTATAGCACCACATTTCGAAAGCTTCTAACCTTTTCTTCTCAGATACTCCGATTGTCCAAGTTTCACTTCCATATAAAGCGACACTCCAAACGTACACTTTCAAAAATCTTTTCCTGACATTTAAATTAATTTTTGATGTAAACAAATTATATTTCTTACTGAAGGCTCGTTTAGCTTGTGCTATTCGGCATTTTATATCGCTCCTGCTTCGTCCATCTTTAGTAATTTTACTTCCCAAATAACAAAATTCTTCTACCTCCATAATCTTTTCTCCTCCTATTTTCACATTCAGCGGTCCATCTTTGTTATTTCTACTACATTTCATTACTTTTGTTTTGTTCTTGTTTATTTTCACGCGATAGTTCTTGCGTAGGACTTCATCTATGCCGTTCATTGTTTCTTCTAAATCCTTTTTACTCTCGGCTAGAATTACTATATCAACAGCAAATCGTAGCATCTTTATCTTTTCACCTTGTACTGTTACTCCGAATCTAAATTGTTCTTTAACATCATTAACTGCTAGTTCCATGTAAAGATTAAAAAGTAACGGAGATAGGGAACATCCTTGTCGGACTCCCTTTCTTATTAGGGCTTCTTTCTTATGTTCTTCCATTGTTATTGTTGCTGTTTGGTTGCTGTACATGTTAGCAATTGTTCTTCTATCTCTGTATTTGAACCCTAATTTTTTTAAAATGCTGAACATTTTATTCCAGTCTACGTTATCGAAAGCCTTTTCTAGGTCTATAAACGCCAAGTATGTTGGTTTGTTTTTCTTTAATCTTCCTTCTACTATTAATCTGAGGCCTAAAATTGCTTCCCTTGTCCCTATACTTTTCCTGAAACCAAATTGGTCTTCTCCTAACACTTCTTCCACTCTCCTCTCAATTCTTCTGTATAAAATTCTAGTTAAGATTTTTGATGCATGACTAGTTAAACTAATTGTTCTGTATTCTTCACATTTATCTGCCCCTGCTTTCTTTGGTATCATAACTATAACACTTTTTTTGAAGTCTGATGGAAATTCCCCATTTTCATAAATATTACACACCAGTTTGTATAATCTATCAATCGCTTCCTCACCTGCACTGCGCAGTAATTCTACAGGTATTCCGTCTATTCCAGGAGCCTTTCTGCAATTTAAATCTTTTAATGCTCTCTTAAATTCAGATCTCAGTATTGTTTCTCCCATTTCATCCTCCTCAACTTCCTCTTCTTCCTCTATAACACCATTTTCTAATTCATTTCCTCCGTATAACTCTTCAATATATTCCGCCCATCTATCGACTTTACCTTTCGTATTATATATTGGTGTACCATCTTTGTTTAACACATTATTAGATTTTAATTTATGTACCCCAAAATTTTCCTTAACTTTCCTGTATGCTCCGTCTATTTTACCAATGTTCATTTCTCTTTCCACTTCTGAACACTTTTCTTTAATCCACTCTTCTTTCACCAGTTTGTACTTCCTGTTTATAGCATTTCTTAATTTCCGATAGTTCCTTTTACTTTCTTCATCACTAGCATTCTTATATTTTCTACGTTCATCCATCAGCTGCAATATATCGTCTGAAACCCAAGGTTTTCTACCGGTTCTCTTTATTCCGCCTAAGTTTGCTTCTGCTGATTTAAGAATTTCCTTTTTAACATTCTCCCATTCTTCTTCTACATTTTCTACCTTATCTTTTTTACTCAGACCTCTTGCGATGTCCTCCTCAAAAATCTTCTTTACCTCTTCTTCCTCAAGCTTCTCTAAATTCCACCGATTCATCTGACACCTTTTCTTCAGGTTTTTAAACCCCAATCTACATTTCATTATCACCAAATTATGGTCGCTATCAATGTCTGCTCCAGGGTAAGTTTTGCAGTCAACGAGTTGATTTCTAAATCTTTGCTTAACCATGATATAATCTATCTGATACCTTCCAGTATCGCCTGGCTTTTTCCAAGTGTATATTCTTCTATTATGATTTTTAAATTGGGTGTTGGCAATTACTAAATTATACTTCGTGCAAAATTCTATAAGTCGGTCCCCTCTTTCATTCCTTTTGCCCAGCCCGTATTCACCCACTATATTTCCTTCCTTGCCTTTTCCAATGCTTGCATTCCAATCTCCAACTATTATTAAATTTTCATCTCCTTTTACGTGTTTAATTGCTTCATCAATCTCTTCGTATACACACTCTATCTCATCATCATCATGGGCGCTTGTAGGCATATAGACGTTAACAATCGTTGTCAGTTTAGGTTTTGATTTTATCCTTATTACAATGATTCTATCGCTATGCATTTTGAAATACTCCACTCTCCTCCCTATCTTCTTGTTCATCACGAAACCTACTCCTGCCTGCCCATTATTTAACGCTGAGTTAATTACTCTAAAATCACCTGACCAAAAGTCGCCTTCCTCTTCCCACCGAACCTCACTAATTCCTACTATATCCACATTTGTCCTACCCATTTCCCTTTTTAAATTTTCTAGCCTACCAACCTTTTTCAAGCTTCTAACATTCCACGCTCCGACTCGTAGAATGTTATTTTTTAATTTTCTGGTGACCCCTTCCTTAGTAGTCCCCACCCGGAGATCCGAACGGGGGACTATTTTACCTCCGGAATATTTTACCAAGGAAGGCGCCTCCATTATTTCTATGTGAAAATGCAGAGAGCCACATTTTGAAGTTAAAAATTAAAAATTTTATTAAAGAATTTTTATTGAAAAACACAAAATGACATTAAGAGGAAAAATGAAGCAATATAAATCATTTGTCCACATTAACATTTTTGTTTATTTTGATGTCCTGAATTGTCCCTTAATTTTTACCTACACTTTCTATACTCAAAAACAAAATTGTGAATTGCTAGTTATCCAATTTAAACAAAAAGGAAGAATGAACTTTGAGACATCAATATAAACATTTGATCAAGTGGGTTTTTATTGACTTGTTTAAAAAGAAAACGCTTTTATTTAAAATAATGTAAGTAACAGATGGCTAACACTTAAAAAGTTAAATAAAGATGCCATGTATACAGTGTGATTTATTTTTTACTGTTATCTTGTGAAATTTATAGTAATAAGTAAGCAAGTACATAAATGAATGACCTAACGACTAAACAATTGTAAAATTTGTTTTAAAATCAGTCTTTTACAGAAAGTATATTAAATTTAACAAATTATTACATAATTTTATGTCTACAGTAGAGATTCTCTTAACCGATGGAAGTTTTTGGAAGAATGTTGTAGACAAAGCTTCTGGAAACTTTTGGATGATAGAGATCATGTCTTTTGTTTTATAAATTTTTATAAAAACAGAAAACCCTCAAAATTATTGAATATAACAACAGTAAACTCATTTGTGATGAAATGATAACCGAGTTTGTATTGTGAAAGTGTTTTGAATATTACATTTGTATCTTAAATAGCTATAAAATATTCATAACTTGTATTATAAAGCGCATACTTACTACACTTTGATGATGATATACACGCAAATGAATATAGATATTTAAAAATATTTATATTTATTGTCTTAGGTTTCTAACTTCTTTTAAAAAAAGTGTAATGCTTTTTCTACAGCTGAGGAGTAAACAAATGCAACATGATTGCTCTATTTCAACATGGTAACTGCATCAGTGAAAGGAACATTACATCTTTTTGAAACAGGTTACTGCTTTCAGAAGCATTGCTGTCACCTTTTGCACGGCTTATTGGAGGAGAGATCTCATTTTTGTCTTGCTGTTTATCTTTTTTTAAAAGTAAATTATTAAACACTACTCGTATGATAATTTTGCCATCGTTTAATACAAGAAAAATTATATTATTGGTTTCCATAATAATCCATTCTTTAATCGCATTTTATTACAGAATTTGGGGAATTCTGATGAAAGAGGACTGTTAGAGTGCAATGGAAATAAAAGGAAGGATAGCAATGGCAAAGGAAGCCTTCAGTAAGAAGAGGAAATTACTGTGTAGTAAAAGCCTGGATTTAGGGAAAAGGTTAGCCTAACTATATATATGATGTATTTTATGACGTGGTCGATAAGGAAGAGGGTGAGTGATTGGATTGAGGATTTTTGAAATGTTGATATGGAGAATTAAAATGGATGGATAAAGTTAGGAATGAGAAGTAAAGAAGGAAAATCACTTAATGCAGGAAGTACATGAAAGAAAAGAAAACCAGTAAGGTCATGCGGTTAGACAAAGTGGAATCTTGACAACTGCATTGGAAGAGTCAATAGAAGAA
The DNA here is from genome assembly GCF_047948215.1 of Lycorma delicatula. Lineage (NCBI taxonomy): Eukaryota > Metazoa > Arthropoda > Insecta > Hemiptera > Fulgoridae > Lycorma > Lycorma delicatula. Next base: position 76,610,842 of record NC_134466.1, on the reverse strand, counting down.
GCAAAGAAGTGAGGAACAAGAAATATGAAGTTAATAGATGAGGTGAAAATTGGAAACCACAAGGAGACAAAGAACAGAAATATATGAAGACAATAGTGATGGTGTAAGGGACCTGCCACCAGGTAGAACATCAGATTGTAATTAATAGCATTTTTGTTAAATTCTTGCTACTGTCATTTTATTTTGCTTCTGTGTCCTTTTTTTTAATTTTTAGCCACACAAGAGATACATTATTTATTAATTTTGTTGTAAATTGGAAAGTATTGCACCAGTTTATTTATTAAATAATAGTTAAAAGAGTGAACTGTTATATCTCTCATGTCTACAAATACTGCCTCAATCTGCTGTTCATAATTACTACTTATTTTATAATATATTATGGAATTGATTATTTTTTTTGGTGGTTTATGCCATAAGGTAATCCTAGATAAATACTGGGAAGTTTGTTAAGAAAAAGACTACATTTAATAAAAGCTTGGTTAAGAGAATCTTAATTGCTACTTTATTGCAGTTTAATGCAAGTAGTATTTATTAATTAATAATATATATTTTTTTTAAATTAGTATTTATCTTTTAAAAACCTTTTTTGTTTAAACATATGTTTTTTATGACTAAATTATATACTGTACTTCATAAAACAAAACAAAGATGAGTATCCTTCCCGCAGTTTATTTTACAAGTAAAATATTTTATCAGTTATTTTCTATCTAATTTAATTATAATTTTAAAAAATATATATATAATTTCCTTGATTTTTAACCCTTTACTTGCGCAGTAACAAAATTGATGCTGCTGGATCGAACACAGAATTAAAATAGTGATTTCAAATTTTAGATTTATATATATATATATAATTCTGATTCTTTTTCTTTTTTTTTTAATGATAGTCGTTCTTTATCCTTTTCTGGCCATTTTACGTTGTATCAGTTATATTGTGTTAAAAATTATTTCCTTTTAATTTAATATTATTTTAAATAATATTCATTCTAGAATGGTAAAAATACATTATCACTTAAGGCATGAAATTATGAAGGCAAAGGGTTGAAAATAAAGTAACATGATGTACTGCACAGTTGGCTTATTGTACTGTATATTTATTTATATAGAGTATTTTCTTTGTTTTGAATTATGTTATTATTTTTTCTAAGTGTCAACAATATCCTATGAAATACATCTGTGCTCTTGTTCTTAATTGACTGTCATTGAATGTGACAGATTTACCTGCTATGTCTTAATTATAATTAATTAACTATTTATACAAAATTTTCAATAAAGTTTGTATTCATACATTTGCCATTAGTTTAAATTAAAAACCATTAGTATTTGTTTCCTTTTATATTTTTGCTTGTATGGAATAGCTAGATATATAAGTAGATTATGTTGCAGGGTTACAACACCCCGATTTCAACCTCGATGGCATCAGACCCTTACATGTCCAATTATTATGGAACGTCCTTCCCGTACCAGGCATTTGGAGTAGGAGATGGAACATGGTCCAACGGTGGAGATCCGATGACATTCTTAGGCGGTTACGGCGGTCAGATGGGGCACGATTCATATGGAATGGATGGAATGTTTGGAGGAGGAGGTGGTGGATTTGGAGGAGCGTTCGGACAGCCAACAGCACCAGCAGCAGGTTTCAACTATTTCCACGGTAATGGTGACTACTCAACATGGGGAAGTTCTGCCCCGATGTCTAGGAAACCGCATTATGAGGACTATTACCGACCTACTACTGGAGATGGGGGTATGTATAGTGCAGTGGACCAACTTAAAGGAGTTGAACAGTCAATGCAGGGACTCTCATTGTCAGATCCTAATTCGGCCGTTAAGATGTTAGATGGGAAAGCCGTTGAACAGGTGGGTGTAAAAGCAGATATGGTAGGGCAGTCGCAACCTGCTCCTAAAAAGATGACGTGGGCATCGGTCGCCAGTCAACCGGCAAAACCACAGCCACAGGTCGGGTCAGGTGGGATGAAAAAGAAGGGACCAGGAATGCCACCTCCACCGATGGTGCCGGGGAAACATAACATGGACATTGGTACGTGGGAGGGCAAAAATGGAGGTGCAGGAAGTATCAGCAGTGTGAAGACTCCAGTTGCACCCCCCCCGGCTGTTCGTCCTACATGGGCTGGTCCAATCAGAGGTGCCGGTCCTCGGGCCGCTGGTCCGACCAGTTTTCCTCATCATCAGGTGGCAATCCTTGCACCACCGCACCCTCACCAGCCTGTTCTACCCCCTCCCCCTCATCACTTACAACAAGTGCCACCGCCCCCACCCAATATGTTGCCTCCGCAACCTCAAGGTCCTGGTCCTCTTCCGTCACACCCTGTGCTCGATGAACTGAGAGTTAAAAACAACTATAATCCTGTGGACTTTGACCTGTCGGCAAAAGGAGCTAGGTTCTTTGTTATCAAGTCTTATTCAGAGGACGATATTCATCGGTCAATAAAGTATGAGATCTGGTGCTCAACAGAGCATGGAAATAAGCGTCTGGATGAAGCTTATCGGGAACGTGAAGTATGTCGTGAACGCGAGGGTAAAGGAATGGTGTATCTTTTCTTCTCTGTGAACGGTTCGGGCCATTTCTGTGGTATGGCGCGTATGGCTTCCCCTGTGGACTACCACGCGTCTAGCTCGGTGTGGTCTCAGGACAAATGGAAGGGACAGTTCAAAGTGCAGTGGATCTATGTTAAAGATGTCCCAAATGTGCAGCTGAGGCATATCCGTCTAGAAAATAACGAAAATAAACCCGTGACTAATTCACGTGATGCGCAAGAAGTACCATTTGAAAAAGGGAAACACGTTTTGAAAGTGATCCATCAGTTTCGGCATTCAACATCTATCTTCGATGACTTCGTACACTATGAAAAGCGGCAGGAAGAAGAAGACTCGAGGAAAGAGGCATTGCAGCAGCCACCCAGCCCACCACATAATCATGGCGATCGCTCGGGTGCTCAATCGCACCATCATAAGGTATGTTATGTTTTTTATTTATTTTCTTAATAACATTTTTTTGTACAAATTTTCTCAATTTAACACAACTGTAGTAGTAATAAGGTTTTTTATATAATCACGCCAAAAATAATTGGTCATGATAATGTGACATCTTGTCTATTGTCATTTAATATGACAATGTTTCAGATAGCAGTGCATGTTCACTAACAACATAATTTCTTTGCCATTTGGAATCCCAATATTGTACCGTAAGATTTAATAGAACTTCATTATGTATGAAACAGTATGTATTAGGATGAAAATTTCTTGCAATTATTGGTTTTTTGTTGATGATTTTTGTATAGTTTTAAAAAAAAATTGAAATGTTAATTAAAAACTGAAAACTAAAATTGATGACAAAAACTGTGAATTATTTGAATGTTCTGTTAATAGTAGAAAGAATGATCTAGTGTTAATCATTAGATTGTCTTAATTTAAATAATTGTTTTTACTTCAGTAATTTCAACTAGATGACTTATTTCCATTTATCTCATTCTCTTTTCAGAAGTGTGAATAATGTTTTTGAATTCTCAACACAGAATTTTAGTCCTTGATTATTTAGAAACATGGAGGAGGTTAACTAATATCAGTGATATGCCTTTTTTAATACCTTCAGATCATTCTGCTCTCAATATTACTTTTAATTGTTATAATTACTCATATATGTTTTGAAAAATATTAAAATTAGTTATAATGTTGGATAAAATCATTTTAATAATTATAATTTTTTTGATCATACAACTGTTACATACAACTGCTTTTGATCATACAACTGCTTATAATCAGTCATTTTTGATGTCATTAATGAGCCATAAATTAATGTGATAAAATTTTTATTATCTTAGATAAATGTTGTTTACATAAGAAAGTTTTTAGTTCAAGGTATTTTTTTTATTTAGTTTTAATGAATGTATTATTAGTAATTTATAAAAATAAAATTATTAAATGTATAGATTTTACAAATACTACCCAAGAATCAATACTTTAACATTTCTAAAGCTAATAAGTAAAAGTTATTTCATAAAGTGTATACTGAATTTTCATGGTGATTTGGTTTTGTGTAACAGTATCATTATTACATTAGGTTTTAGCAGATCTTTTTTGCCAGTTTTTTTTACACCAGCCATTATATACTAAGTACACTAAAATTAGTTAACTTTTCTGTTACTAGTTTACAAAATCAGTTAGGGTTACGCTATATTTTGGTTTGTAAAATTGGTGTGAAACAGGTACTTCATACTTTATAAAATTGAGTAGTTGTAATAATATGAGCACATTGTTCAATAAGTAAAGAAATGATTGTTGTTTTAATACTGTTTATTGATGAGTATCAAACTTAATAACTACTTTAATTAAATTATCCACAGTGTTACAAATGTAAACTTCTCACATTGTTTCACTAATTTTTTTATGACATCATCAAAAAATTCTTTATCTTGAGATTAAAGCCAGTTATGTACAGTCATACGGTCTTACTGTGCAAGGGTTTGATTATAAGGTGGATGTAACAGATTTTCAATAAGTCGAGTTTCAACAATGCACTGTATAGATGTGTATTATCCTAAAGACATATGCTCATTTGCTCTATAAATTTTTTAAGCATTGCAGAGGCATTTCTTTGTTTTCAAGCATACTTCGGTAGTACTGACTGTTAATAAGATAATACAACTGAATTGGACCTGCAAATTTCAAAAGATTATTAGCTTCTTTTAATTATTATCATCTTCAATTGGCTGATGATTGGTTAGGTCTTAAATTTTTTCTCTTTCTAGAGATGGATTACCATTAGGTATTGCTTAGATGAGATGAAATGGCAGTTTTGTAGTGTGTGAAAATGCCATGTTTGGCGGGGATTGAAACCCAGGACTTTTGGATGAAAGGCCCTTGTTTGCGCTTTGGAGTACAGCTCTATCTGGAGACTTGGGATGTTTCCACTCCACGGTTTAGCTGCTTTTATTCAGACTTGCATTACCGTAATTATAAGTTGTAATTTTTAATTATAATATAGTTTTCTCATGAGTCGTTATTCTTTTCAAATATTTATCTTGTGTCAGCCATTCATTGACAGTCTTTGAGTTGCTTACTCTATTAAATCAATTTTCTTTGTCATTGCCAGTCGGCAGTTTTGGAATCTACCTTCTATAAGATACATGGTTTTGAGTTTGATTTTAATAATTAAGTAAACTGTATCAATCCATGTCAATAAATTTTCATCAGTTCCTCCAAATGTACTATCCATGTAATAATGGTTCTTGAACCCTAGGAAAAATGTGTATTACAGACCACTCCATAACACTCCTTATTCTTAGAATACTTTTGTGGGAAGACATATTAAACTTAAAGAATCAAAATTAATTAGTTTAAATCAATAATAATAATAAATACTGCATGAAAAAAGTAAGAATTATCATATATTAACACGCACTTTAAATTAAAAAAATATTTATATATATGTGCATATAAGATTAATAATGAATTGAAGTAAAGTAATAATATACAGATATTAACACACAAATCAATACGTCATCATGCGCTTCAAATAACAAGTAAATAATAAGTACTTCTATGTTGCTGATGACTAATGTTTCCAGGAAGTGAATATATAATATTACTGAGTGTATGAGTCAACATACTTGTATTCCTTCCCTCTGCTTCATCAGGCGAAGGGCTCAAGAACTGAGCAGATATAGTAACATGCTCTTATCCTTTAGTATATTTTGTCAATGCAAGACCAAAGAGACAAATTTGAAATCTCAGTTGGTTACTCCTCACATTAATTATTTGCAATACTTATGTGCCAATTTTTGAATGAGTTTGTGTGATTTGTAAAAAGTTTTAACGTATTGTTCAAGATCAAAGAGTAAATTGTGATGGTATTATATTTTTTTGAAATTAGGAATCTTGTCCCTGACTGTTATCAAATTTGTTGTAATGATTGATGAGAGTTTTGTACATTAAATTAATAATTGTACGTAATCCTATTGAAGTAATCTCTATGAGTAAATTTTTTTTTTTAATTCTCTTTCTTATTTATATAGTTTATAATTATAAATATTTGTCACTTAATGACCTGTCATCAGAAAACCGGTGGTGTGTAATTTTATCACTTCTTTGTACAACTTGTCAAGGATTAACATATGTTTCGAAAAAGGGAATGTAGCTGTGGTTTGACATTAATCAACATCAAACTTTGTTAGGTACCGGCGAGGGGGCAGTAATTGCACATTATTGGAAGGTAACTGTAAAATAAAAGTTTAAGGAAATAGAAGTTAGAGCAAAGATTAGATCTTCTATCTCTTGTCATTTTGACATTCAGAAAACTGTTTTGGATAAGTGTACATTTGTTAGTTTTGTGAATAGGGATTCATTCCTATATCAGGATTAAGTTTTCTAACTTAATCATTTCATTAAATAATTTTCTTCATTATAAACAGTATATTATATTTTTGTACATATACTTTTTGTAAATATATAAAAAATATTCATGTAATTATTTATGATATTTATTAGAAAAGTTAATATAATTGTAATTTTGTATTATTATTACTCTATATACCTTAACTTTATTATTGCTAAACTCATAATAAATTACTTTTTTAAAAAATCTTTTGAAAATCTTTAGAAAAAGTTACTAAAACATTTACTTGATAAACATTGTATCAATGGAAGAGTTTGCTAGAAACAAAATGTTTAAATATGCTAATTATGGATCGATAATATATGCTCCAGGAAAAATGTTTCAGGTTGTTCTTCACAATTATGCTTTTAAGCGTACATCTCAATTTATGAGTTAAATGTTAATGGTAACTATTTTTAATAAAATTGAAATGCAAATAAATCTGACCTTTTTGTATTACTTACTGTTATTATATTAGACCAATTGAAATAACTCATTTAGAGGAGGGAAAAAATTGTAATCTGAACTTTTATAAGTGAAAATGGTAAAGGGGCTTATAATAAATGTAAAAAAAATAAATGCGTGAGCAGGGGCGGTAGAGGGTTGATTTGCGGAGTTGAAAAGGGATGAAAAATGGTATTGCGATTTCCAGAGAAAGTTGATGTCAAAAAAAATTTGTGATTATTTAAGACACAGAAAAGTATACTTTCATCAAGTTTTGTCAAAATTAAATTATTTTTGCAGAAATGAAAAATAAAGGATGAAAAAAAGATTTTTTTGCATTTTTCTCGGAAATTTTGAGGTTATGAAGTGACATTTACAAAAGATTTTTGCGTGATCTACAACTTTTGTTGGAAAATCTTTTTTCAACCTCCAACCCCCCCAAGTCACCCCTCCACCACCTCTGATCACACATTTATTTTTCTTATGTTTATTATAACCTCTTTTACGTACCATTTCCACTTAAAAAAGTTCAGGTAAAAAATTTTTTTCTCTGTAATTTGGTTGGACTATATATCATGTTAGAGTAATTGTATAGTCTTCTTCTTATCTTATTATTAGATTGATATATATCTGTAATAATTATTTCAAATTTTGTAAATCTCTTGTCCAGTTAGGATTATCACAAATCTAATCCTGGAAATTTTTTTAAATATGTATGGTTGATGAATCTGTTACATGTAAATTTTGATGAAATAATTAATATTCATAATTTTTGAAAAATATAATTTAGAGAGGTTTAAAGAAGCAATGGCAATAAACGATTTTATATGCCAATTTGTGGTTTTGTTTTAGTTATAATTCTATTTAGTACCAATTCAATTAATTGATATAACATTCGCACTATATTCATAACTTTATTCTTCACTATATTCGAATGACACACACTTCAGGTTTGACTGGAGTTCTGTTATAAATTTGTTTGTTCCTGTAAATATATCAAGTATATGTATATATATAAAGTTGAAAATTTTAATTGTGTTGTATAGTGTAATGAAATATCTGACCATATAAATTAAGTTAAACAATTGTTTTAATTTTAGAGATAATTTATTAATTATTTCTAGGAAGTTTTAAAGCTTTGGAAAAATTATATTTAAAAAAATACTTCTTTAAAATTACTGAAATTCAGTAATCATTGTTCATATCTGTTTTAAAAGTGAATAATACTATTCTATTTAAGTTTTCATCTAATATATTAATTTTATTATGTGTTTTCATAGCATATATATTTATGCTATATATTTATATATATGTACGTACATAGGTAAGTACGTACATACAAGACTTGAATATTAAAGTCAGGGAATCCTTAAATGTTTTCAGTTGTTAAACATAAAATTAAATTTAACACTACCCACCTAATTCAGTTGTCAAAAAAAAATTCAAATCTTACCAGAGTTTGATCAGTTTCCTATGGAAATTCTATAAAGAATGAAAGATTGGCAGCGTAAATACAGCACACTTAATGAATACTTACTATAAAATAGCGATAATATAGGGAATGTTAATCTTACAAAATATTAAATTTATTTATGAAATTTTTTTCTTTTAAAATTTAAATAAATTAACTATTATTTATATTTTTAAAGTAGCCGAAATTTATTGAATTATTAATATGTTAAGTTATTAATAATAACTTTAGTAAACATCCACATTCCAATAATTATTCCCCCTTTTATTATTCTAAAAATTCAATTTTTTTGTTCACTTATAAAAATTATTACCAGATAGTTATTAATAATATAAATAAAAAAAGTAAATGTTTTTTAAAAATTTATAGAAAAACTGAAATTTTTTTCTAATATATAGTATTGCATAGTAATCAAAGTATATAATTATTTTATGAATAAAAAAAAGCATGTTTGAAATAAATAAATAAATCTTTCTCTCTTTTGAGAAAGCGTAGCTTCAACAGAACATAGATCCTCTTAAGATACATATTTTCCTCCAAAGTAGGAAAATATAATTTTTTACTTTCGTAAGCCGTGTTACATGTACAGTAGCTGCCACGTTATGGTGAGCTCGAGGGATATTCAATTTTAATTCAACAAATTTTCAAAAATTTTATTGCATCACAATTTTTGATATAGGTGATATTTGGTATATAACTATCCACCTTGTAGTCCCCAAAGAATATTTTTTTATATTTTTAAAGAATTTTTTTTCTTGAGTTATAGACTATTTTCTAACTCACCAACAGGTAAAAACAGCCATTTTTGTCACTTTTTCTATGAACTGTAGCATTCTTATTTTACATCGAACAGAGGGTCAAAAAGGGCTTTTTTGAAAGAATAAACACTGAAATTCATCTTAGTGTACTCAAAATTCATTTTGTTACATTATCAAATCTTGTAATGTTTGGTGAAGTTACGTTTACAAATTAATGTTTTTTTTTTTTAATTTTGGGCCCAAATTAATTAATGAATGTTTGAATGTTTGCATAATCCTGAATGTAAACATTGCAGAAGGCTCAGTTACTCTTGAGATTTCATTGTGATATGTTGTACTGTGCTAGTGTTACACTGTGGTTAGGCAGTGTACACTTGTTTATAAAGTAATTTTTATTAGCAGTGAACTTCTCTTTTATGAGATATCTTTTAATAAGTTTATTAATTAGAGAAAATTTTATTCTAGCTGTAGAGAAACTGGTATGAGACAAAGTGAGATGCAGTTGGTAGTTTTATAATTTGTACAAACTGTATTGTTATTGTAAGAATCCTTGCATTTTATAAAAATGGATTATGAAGTGTTCAATTAGCATTCATACTGAAACAGTATGTCACAAATTGACTTAGATCTTCAGTATTGCACAATTTTTTAGGGTTTACTGAACTGCAAATAACATTGATATCTTTAAGAAGTGGGAGTATTAAAACAAACAATTTCTGTACTTTTCATAAAATTGAATATTTAGATAAATATATTCATATTAATGGGAAACGTTGCACTGACCCATTTAGCTGTCACACTAAACCAGTTAGAAATATCTGTGACACTTTCAATAAGCAAACCATATAATATTTGAGCTTGAGTGTGTTATAGTTGAGTTGGTGAATAAAGCTTGTTTAGCACTTGGCGTTTCCTCCATTAATGTTAAAAAATCATTAGGCAGTGCAATTTTAAAAACTAAAGTTACAAAAACAGCCAAGTCGATTACCGGTAAATTAAACGATTCCTTTGATTTAAATATTTCTACAGAAGAAACCAGTCAAGTACCACAAAACTATGCTGATTTAGTTAGGGAATATGAAGTATTAATCATTAAATTAAAGGATAAAATGAAAACAGTTACATCAACCCAGGGAAAAATTAATATTTTAAGTCTATTACCAAGCAACTGGAGCATTCAAAAAATTCATAACGAGTTTAGTGTTAGACAGAAATTAGCCTGTCAATCCAAACAATTATTTAAAAAAGTGGAATTTTGCTACAAATCGGCAAAAAGAAACCCTGTCAGATAATTGAGGTAAATCTTATTAAATGTGTCCAAGATTTTTACCAGAATGATGAGCACAGCTGAATAATGCCAGGCAAGAAGAATTGTGTCTGTAAAACAAGCTGACTGGACGAAAATTAATATTAAAAAAAGGCTTATCTTATGTAACTTAAACGAATTGTATACAGCCTTCAAAGAAAAACAATTTAAAAATTGGTTTTTCCAAATTTGTTGAAGACCTAAATTTTGTTCTGGATGTTGGGTCAGGTACTCACTCTGTTTGTGTGTATGTCACCCACCAAAATATAAAACTTATGTTATCTACTCTAAAAATGAAATTTTAGTATAAAATTCTCCTTTCAACCATGGCAAGATACAGAAAATGAAACATGCATGGTGTCACAAGGTGAAAAATCTCCAGGCACTAATGAAGCGCTCAGATTACTGCAAGAGAGCTGGGATGATTTTGATTCTGAAATTATCTTCAAACAGTGGGTTTCTGTTGGCCGTTGTGAACTAACCATTCAAATTCTTCCATTTCAAGAGTACTGAGATAAACTTACTGAAAATTTAAATCTAAAAAGGTATTTTTACCTTTTTAGGCAAACAAGCTAATTTCTTCAACATTAAAAAAGAAAACTCGGAGGGTGAATGTATTGTAATGGTAGACTTCTCTCAAAATTGTTCTTTTGTGATACATGATGAACTCCAGTCGAATCACTGGTCAAAAACTTATGCCACAGTACAACCATTTCCCATATATTTTAAAAAAGAAGGAAAATTACAAAGCCCAAAGCTATTGTGTGATTTGTGAGTATTTAAGGCAAAATACTGCATTGTTTTTCTGCTTCCAAAAGCAAAGTTATAAATAAATTAAAAACACTTTTACCACAAATTAAACAATTTTTTTATTTTTCTGATGGCTCTTTAGCTCAGTATAAAAACAAAAAAATTTCATAAATTTGTGGTGCCATCAAGAAAATTTTGAAATCACAGCTAAATGGAATTTTTTTGCCTCATACCATGGAAAAGGACCATGTGATTGTATTGGTGGAACTGCACAAAAGGACTGTGACTAAAGCAAGCCTTCAAAGGACAGTCAACAATCAAATTGTTGCACCTTCTGAAATGTACAATTATTGTAAAAACAATATTAAAAATATAACATTTATTTTCTGTTCTAATAAAGGTGTTCAAGAGACTAAAGAATAACTGTTCTCATTATCAGGTAATCAGAACAGTCCCAGAATCAAGAACCTTTCACAGTTAGAAATGTTTTCTGTCTGGGCGACTTCTGAATCGAAACATTTATGTTAGTATTGGAACATAAGAACATTAGTGTTTCTCATTGTTTTATAAGTTTACCATAGCTAAAATGTAAAAATTATGTCTTCTGCGTATACAACGGCAAGTGGTGGTTAGGCGAAGTCATTGAAGTCAAAATACACGAAAATGAAGAAAAATATTGAATACACTTTTTCCATCCATAGGGTCCTGGTACTTATTCAAGGAATCAGTGGGATAATCAAACGTGGGTTTAACTGGAAAATATTTTAAAGTTTCATGCTTTCAGAGCTTTTTTCTATCAACTACTGGAAGAGAACACAACATTACACCAAAAATAAATGAGGACTTATCACTTCTACACAATAAAAAGATGGCATGAGCACAAAGTTATGTTAAGTTAGTTATAAAAAGTGCAAGATTTTCATAACTTCCATTAGCAGGCGTAAAATAAGGTAAAAGTGAATTCAAATACATTAATATGTATTTGAATTGTTTATCATTTTGTAATTATTCATCATTCTGTAATTGACTATTTATTAATTATCAATTTTTTCATTCTAATGAGTTTAGTTGTAATTTTTATAATCTGAAAAAATATATAACATCAGTATTTTTGGATATGTTGTTTATAGTTAGAAGGAACAGTGTTTTTAGGAGTCTTGTTGGCTTCAGTACTCATCAACCCCTTTGAGTAACAAAATAAATTGTGTATGGTTTTAAAGTACATAAGTACTGCTGTAAACATTTCAGATTTTTTTCCACCTGTCCCACGTGGTTTTTGGGCCCCAAAAATGAGATTTTTTAAAAATCTTATGATTTGGCAGCCATTTTTTTGTGAAGGGCAGTTGGTAACAGTCCAGTTTTTTTTTTTTTTTATAAGTACTACTAGTACCTAAAAGCTAAAAGGTAAAAAAGAGGCCTGTTACTCTAAGCCCTTCATTAGTTATTTTGGGCCCAAATTCGAAAAAACGACAATTTGCAAACATAACTTAGTAATTATTACAAGATTTGGTTATGTAACAAAATGAATTTTGAGTACACTAAATGAATTTTTACTCTTTTAAAAAGCCCTTTTTGATCCTCTGTACAATGTAAAATAAGAATGCTACAGCTCATAGAAAAAGTGATGAAAATGGCTATTTTTTCTTGTTGGCGAGTTAGAAAATAGTTTATTATTCAAGAAAAAAATTCATTAAAAATATAAAAAAGATATTCTTTCGCCACTACAACGTGGATAGTTATATACCAAATATCATCAAAAATAGTGATACACCGATCAATTGTTGAATTAAAATGGAATACTCCTTGAATGATCAGCCCATACTTCACTGCTATACTATTGTTCTCTGAAACATTGACACATCATGATTAGTTCATTATTTAATCATCTCTTAGTAGTATAAACATGGCGCAACTGTTTATGAAGCCTGTGTTTCTGTGTGTTAACCATATTAAGAAAGTGACATGTTTCAAGCACAAAACTGTTATTTTTATTCTAATTTTGCTTCTCGTATGTTTTATTAAGTGCTCAATACAGTTATTTTGGCATGTCTTGTATTCTGCTACATAGTCAATTAATGTACGATACAATCTTTTTTAAAAAGTTTTTATTGTGGTGTATGTTTCAAACTTTTTAAAGTAATTCATTCACATATGAACAGTTTTGGCTAAATTTAAGACTGTTGTAAAAGGTGAAAAGCTCTGAAGACAGGCGCATGAAATTGTAAACAATGTTTACAGATAAGTAGTGTAGTGGTTTCATTCTGAAAAGTAGATCGTTTGAGATAGTAGCACTTGCTAAATTTCATTTTTCCATGTTTAATTGTTGAAAATTTATTTAAGAGTGGTGTGTGCCAAAAAACATAAGCTGGTGGTAGCTTGACCAATTTAAAAAAAATTGAAACTTACCCACTTGTTTCCTACTTGTCTCAGGACCTTAAAACTATTTTTTTTCTTAATTTTTTATTTAAGCAGTTTATGTTATGTATGGCGGCCATTTTTGTTATGGTGTGCACACCTATTTTTGTGATTGAAAGAGTTTACGGAAAAAATCATAACTAAAAACCTATTGGTCCGGGAAGGATGAAACAAAACACAATTTAATCAAAGTAAAAGTTTGGTTCAGTGATTAATTTTTACCTATCTCTCTTATGTCTATGAGAAAATTACCAATAAAGTTGAACATGAAAATGTGAAATTTCACTTTCGGTAATTTTTTTCAAGAGGCATGGATGGCATACACAGTTTGAATTATCTTTTTATATGTAGGTATATGTTGGTAGTTTTATTATAAATAATATTAATGGTGAATACATTTAAAAACGAATTTTTTTAACAAAATTCAAATTTTGGCTTCAAATAACTCTGATGGGGCTGGTGATAAAAAGCTAAAATTTGCACAACTTGCAGTGTTTTTATAGATGTTTATGGCAAATAAAAACGTTTCTTGTGTAATGTACTAATAAAAAAGTTATAACCTTTCAAAAATCATGAAAAACCTGTTAAAAGCGATACCATTTTGACTTTCTAAATAACTGCTCCAAGGGGAGTTTCTTGTCTTCTTTGCACTTATATATTTTTTTATATTTAGCCCCTATGTTGTTGAAGTTGACTTTTTCAATATTTAAAACTTTTTTTTTTAAAATTATTAATGATAGGTCGTAATTTTATGATAACTTAACCTAATATAATTTTGATTCAAAGTGCTTGTAAAACTTACCCGAACTGAGATATCAATGAGTAGCCCACATCTTTTTTTCAAGAATTCATTTTTATTTTTACATTGGTTTATTTTTGTAAACATTATCGAAGAAAAAATAAATTGTATCAAAATTTTAAATCTTCATTGAAATAGCCTGTTTTTGTAGCAATAAAAGTTTATTATTTGGTGTGGTTAAACAACAGCTGTGATATCTCTTCTGATAATTCTCTTGAAATTGTGTGAGAACAACCCATCACTGAGTTACAAGGGTAGATCCAGAAATAAGGTTCCCATCAATTTTGTAAATAGACAACATTGTTTATTCTCAAAGAAATTTACATCGTTGGAAAGAAGAAACTTTGCTCTATTATTACATAATCGCCACCTTTTTCTACGTATTTTTGTAGATGGTGCTCCAATTTCTGTATCCCAATATCGTAGAACTCTGCCGCCAACTCGTTGAGGAAGCGTTTCACCTCGTCTTTGACTTCATCGTCGCTCCGGAAGCATTAGCCACTCAAATGTTCCTTTAACTTGGGGAACAAGTAATAATCACTAGGCATGAGGTCCGGTCTGTAAGGTGAATGAGGCATGACAGTCCACCCAAAGTGTGTAAAAATTTCCTGGGTTTGACGGAAGGCGTGAGGTCAGACATTGTTATGAAGCAGCATTACACCGGCTGTCAGTCGTCCTCACCGGTGATTCTGGATAGCTCTCCTTAGTTTTCTTAGTGTTGCACAATAACTGTCTGAGTTGATTGTTGTCCCAGGTTCCATGAAATCGATCAGCAATATCCCCTCACGATCCCAAAAAACACTGGCCATGGCGACTGGTGACCCTGAGTGACGCCACTGTTTGGATTTTTGTTTCGTTTCGGGAGTGAAATGAAACACCCACATCTCCCGTAATGGAGTCCAACAATCCTTCCTTATCTTCTTGACACTTTTGAAGAAACTGGCAAGCACAGTCAAGGCGTTTCTCCTTGTGTTCCGATATGAATAGCCACAGTACCCATCGAGCACAACACTTGTGATACCCCAATTTTTCAGTTAAAGCTCTTTCCACTGTACCGTATGAACTCCCAGGAATCTGAGCAACAAGTTCACAGACGGTGAACCTGTTTTGAAGCACTTCATGTTGGACCATCTCGATAATCGCCTCTGAAACTGACGGTCTTCAACTCCTTCATAGTGGACTTCCTTCCGACCGGCACTAAACTCCCTGCACCACTTTCGGCCGTGTTGAACAGACATACACTTGTCGCCATACACCTCTGTCAACTGAGATGAATATCCACGGGTGGAGTCCCTTTGGCATGCAAAAAGCAAATTACAGAACGAATCTCGCATTTGGCAGGATCAACAAGTGGAACCTCCATCTCAGATGGCTGCTGAGCCAAGACTGAGCGGCGTGGCCAGGCGGAATCGAGAGTGGAGGAACAGCCGCGCATAGCGGTATTGTCAGATTTCGCCTTGCACCTTCCCGTGCGGCCGAAGCTCTTTGGGAACCTTATTTCTGGATCGATCCTTGTAGTTCAAGAGATATCAACTTTCTCAGGACTTTGCTGATCGGTACCTACACTTTGTCGAGATTTTTGAAATTATATACGTGGTCCAGCCGGGTGGAAAAACGAATCTGTGCATCGTCATTTTCAAGGCTAATGTCTATCACTTATCCTATCCACCATTACCATCATACGCACAAGCAATAGAGTCTTTTTCCTTAAGTGAAAGTGGTACAATACAAGATAGTCTTCGTAGTCCTTGGAGTGTGAAGTAAAGTAACATCTTACAATGCCTTCTGACATAGGAACATATTTGTAGCTTCTAGTACCAACAACTCTTTCACAGTAGTCAAAACAATTTTTTTTAGAGTTTCTTAAATCTTAGCTATCTCATCTGATTTAATCAAAAATACTTTGTTTTTCAGCTTGTGATTACAAATTCAATACATTTCATCAGCATTTAGTATCTGACTAGTGACCTTTGCCACCTCTCGTTTTGTTGTTCCTCCCACACCATCACAGGTGTTTTTTCATGATCCAAAGAAGTGCCATTTGGCTTCAAGGTTGAAGTCTTTTTTGTGACTGAAAAATTAGCAAACATTTTTTTTATTTTTATACTTACTTGATATGGTCTGTTAAAAGGTTTTTGAAAGCAATAAAATGTTGCTGTATTGTGCTTCAAGTGATCATAATAGTGATAACTTGATGCAGTATTACAACAAAAAGTGTCTGCTTATATACAGACACTTTTGTTGTGATACATCATTTCCTTGAAATAGAACATAAAAGGGTGAACTGTGGCTTAGCTGTTGACACAGTAGAAGCTTTGAATATCATCTTGAACAAGAAATGAAAAGTTTTCTGCAAAGTTTGCATACACCAAACATTCTTCTTCACCTAATTCTGATTTTTTCTTCTTGAAAAACTGAGCTTGAGATTTTGACAGAAGATTGTGAGTTTTCAGCTTTTTCAATTTTCTCCGTTAATGATTCTAAAAACTCATCTTTTGTTTGAAGAACAGTAATCATCTCTGCCCTATCAGCTGTTACCCACTGTTTGTACGTTATTATATCTGGCAATACATCACACTCTTCGGAACAGTGTGAGTAGCATGTCGAACTCTGCCTGCTTATCTCGATACTTGGTGCACACATACATCATACAGCTGTAGTTAATCTTGTCACAAACAAAAATGCCTACTATTCCTTATAATCAACATTGTGTGTGACCATCAATCATGAGTTTGATGTTCTGATGGTGGGGACAGACACATTCTGTATGAGTCCCGAATGCAACAGCCAAGATACATCATTTTGGACAGAGTTCGCAGAACTTTGATCTTCCAATTTTTTCCTCAGGGTTTTCACTTTAAAAGGAAACATATAATTCATTTAAGTTTTTATCAGAACAAGGCGCTTTTGCGTATGCATTTTGACACCATCAATATACATGCTAACACAATCCTTTTTACCAGGACACAGCCTGCTGTTATTGTCATCTTCATAAAATAACACAACTTTCTTAATTGTGTTGTTACTAATTCCCGTTTTGTCTTTTACCTAACTCCAGTAGAATGCCTTGCTCATTAACTAATTCTCTAGTAAGTCTAGCCAAATGCTCAGACATATTGAACTTTGATATTATTTTAGAACTGGTCCAACATTGGAGAAGTTAACTTATAATTTTAATCTTATCTTTAGAAGCCAGAACACATTTTTCTTTTATTTTTAAAATAAGATCATCATATTCATGTGAAGAAGATTAAGCTGGATTTTCATTTTCAGAAACTTTTGAGTCAAAACACAATTCATGATTCTTTTTTAATTTTTCAGATACCTTATTTATTTTTAATTTTAATGCGATAGTCTTTGACGGTGCTTAATTTTTTCAATTTTATTGGAGACCACACACCCAAAATGCTATAAGCAGCATCCATTTGTTCAATAATGTGATGTGGGGCAATGTATTGCTCTTGGTCTTCGTATTCATATAGTTCTTTGTTCTGTTAAAAAAAATTACTTTTGAAACAGTTGATACAAAGAGACTTTCCAGGAACTAAATTAAATTTGGAAAAATGTGTTCTTTAAGAGCTTGCTCTAATGTTATTTGTCGTAAGTTTTTCTTAACTGTTTTTGTATGAGTTCTCAAAGGGTCACAATAGAACTGTCCATACAGGTGACTGAATTTTGACAAAAACGTTTTTTCATGATATTTATAAACACTAGTGATTCTGAATTAACATTAAAAAAATAAGTAGTTTGTTTTTATCACTAAATTCACAAATTTTAATGAGTTCTTTGGCTCTGTATCGTACAATGTGTTATGACACTCTTCATTCATATAAATTCATATGGAACCATGTTCTTCCATTGTTTTATGTGAAATTACTTGAGAATAATGTAAAAATGTAACTGATTTTAAAATTTGCAAATATAATAAATAAAACTTATTTATTTAACAAACACTTCTAAACACAGGATGAAATTTGAGACGCTTGCTAAAGATGTGAACAGTTCACTGATTGTCAGACTGTCCAGTCTGTAACTGCAAAGCTAAATGAAAAATGGAAATGACTTCAGGCGCCTGTTATAACATGGACATTGCAGTTGAATGGTTCAAACAAGTCTGTTGCAACTATAATAATAAATATAAAAATAAAAAAGTGCCAAGAAGACAATAAATCCCATTGGAGCACTTTTGAGTCAAAATGGTAATATTATATTAATGTATATAAAATAATGAAGTCAGCAATTTATACATGCTTGTCTGTTTACAGACCTTGTTTAAAAAAAATCTTCCAGTTTTGTGAGTAAGAAGTGTCCCAGTAATGAATACTAAATTTTTCTTCCCAAATTGGTCACTTAGTTATCACTACAAAAACATTTTTTCCATTTCCGATAACACCGATTTCAATACAGCATTACAGTCTTACTTTTTTTTGTATTCCTGTAGCTTTTCTCATTTAAGTTTTATTTTGCGAGTACTTGCTTTAACAGGTACTAAATAATGATAATGAACAACAGAAAACACTATTCATTAGGACCATTGATTCATGGTGGGCAATTTTACATAAAATTCATTTGAGACATCTATCTTTCCAAGGTAGATAAATCTTATATGATTCTATATCTCATGATCAAGGAAATTGGTTTGCATCATCAAAAGTAGAATGTATTCCATAATTTCTTCAGAAAAAAATGTTATTTATTGATAAATCTCCATTTTCTTACAGTTCATAGAATTTACTTGATGGATACAAATCTATGATTTTAAGTGACTTGAAATTTAATCTATTTATAGAAAATGCATACAAAAATTAAAACTTCACCATCTGCACATAAATTTTACTTCCATAAAAAATTACGGACAATGTTTGTGAATAAACAACGCTTACAATACTCAACTGAGTAAAATAAAATAATAGAGATTAAAAATTAAAATCGTTACTATCAGTTAGTTATATATTCAGATAAAATAGCTGTAGATTCTGTTTAGTTTCTTCATGTGAAAGATTATAATAGTATTGCAAGGAATGTGATACATTGTTGATGTGAATAAGTTTTCTTTTAATAGGATTAAAATTTCTCCATTTTTGCAAAAAAAAAAAAAAAATGAAGCAGGTTCTAAATATTATTACTATTATTAATTAATACTATTTTTTTTTTTTTGAGGTATAGAGGTATCAGCTATTTTGGTCACCAGCCTCTTTCCATGTCAAAAGAAAAAAATATATTTCTTTCCCATCCTGGTAAAAACATTTGCAATGTAGCCAAAAGACAGTGGCTATCCAGGACAAGGATTTTTACATGAATCTTTTACCATGGATGTTGTTGATGTTAAAGAATCCATAGGCTTTTATTTTCATCAGTCAGTAGTATACCACAAGGTGCGGGCAGAAAGACGTTTGAGTGTGCCCTGGATCACTGATCCTGTCTGGGTTCCCCCAATCAGCTGCCTCCCACAGATTTAACCTGGGCCTGAGTCAGATACTGCCTGACCCATGATACCAGCATCACAGGGCTCGGATGTAGCAGTGAAGGCTCCGATACCCATACCCATGGGACAATCCCTGCCAAAGTGACTTAACTCACACTAAGCAGCGCAAGACTTTGGAAGAGCAAGCTCACAGCAGCCTACCCTCAATCTGGGTCCGCAATCGGGAATTAAGGGATGGGCACTCGCCGTCCACACTCCACTCAGCATTTGTAAAACAGGATCACAATCATGCCTCCCGCCACTGCTGTGAACAGTGAAACCGAGAAGCATAACTGCAACCCGCTTGGACAGCTCAGGATGGCCAATCCTGTACTCTACAGAGGAGTTCCTGACCATAACCATAAGTCGGTTGATATAAGTGAAGGTACCAAATTACCATGTCATTGCCCGCCCTGGACATGTGCATGATGTTATTGCCTGGACGTAGGTTTGGATTTGTTCGTGGCATTATTGTTATTATTAAAAAAAACTTATTCACGACTGGCTGAAAAATGAAAATATTTTTTTTTACATTTCATCCAAGATGAGAAAAGTATCTATCAAAGACCTGATATAGAGAAATATTTAGTACAAAGAACATATTTTGCAATAAGTACTAACCGAGTAGTGAATCAAAAAATATTCACCTTAGCAAGATTTTAGTCCTCGATACTAAAGTAGATAGGGTGATACGATACATTAGTGACTGATGTATCAGTCACATGTCAACATATACAGTCGCTATTTACTAACAATAGATTTTATTCTTTCTCAGTTCTGCAAATGCCAAACAAATAATTTTCTGTTGTATACAGGTGATATTAAAGTACGGAAATGGTTTCATATTTCAAAACTGACTGATACTAGGAGGTAAAAACAAGTGCAAATGTAGATAATTACAAAATTACTACTTTAGGATATGTTTGAAATTTTTGTCCACCAACTTGGATTCACCACATTGAATCAAATTCAAAAATTTTTTTTTAAACAGGAAGAAGTAGATGTGATTAATTTTATGAGAATAACATTGGTGGAATTTACTTTTTTATAATATGCCTTTGTTTTCAAATTTATAAGCAATCAAAGTTGCAAAATCAGAGAAATCACAGTCGTAATAAAACTAGGTAAAATGCCTCTTATAACTTTATTTCACATTACCTTCAGAATTATTTGTAGTCGCAAACTTTAAATTGTTAATATTGAAATTAATGGCCCAAAAACTAATAATAATATCCTTTACAATAGTAAATAATACTAACAATAATAATACACAATTATTAACAGTTTACAAATTAAATTGCTAGGTCAACTGATATTTACTTTAATTATTGCAATATTTAATTTTTAAATTTAGTTTATTATTTCCTAAATTGCTAAATACTGTAAATCTTGAAAAGAGTTATTCATTATTTTTTTTAGAATATATATAATTTTTATTTTATTATAATAGCATAGAAAAATTAGAACGTTTTAATTTTTGCCCAGTATATAAGTAACCTACAATTTTTTAATTATATTTTAGATCCCTAAGGCCTTAATTATATATGTCAGATTTATAGGAAATATATCAGATCTTCTTAACAATTGGAATACAATTTACGGTGTATAACTAGCTGTGAAAATTTCATTGTGTTAATTTTATTCATTAAGATCTACAAAGATAAAATTCTAATCTTATTGATTCCTCATATCATCTATCTTGTACTTCAAATATCTTTAAATTTTATTTTTGGATTGATCATCACACAAGTTATCTTTTGAATGACTTAAATAAGACTTATCTATGATTATAATATCATCTGGTATTGTAACAGGAATCTTTTTAAAGCGGGTATGTTATGTGCGTGATTTTTTTTTTATTGTACAATATTTTTAAACCGGTGGTTATTTAAAGATAAAAATCTTTTGAATCCAAAAACAAATATCAATGATAATTTCTTAAGCCAATTTTTTTTTTTTAAAGAAATTACTTCATCTCTGTTTATGCCTTTTTTACTCTATTTGAATTTTTTTAATTTTTTTTTTAAGAATTGTTTAGTAGTTGGACATGAAATATTCATAGTATTAGAATGTAATTTTATTCTATTTCAGTTGAATCCCACAGCAATTTAACCAGCTGCATTAAATCTGAAATTTCTAATCAAAAATTTATTTGGTAAAGCCTTTTAAGTTTTGTCTGTGAATACCTTACAAATAAAGTTAATTATGTTCAAAATTAAATCTAGTAGTGGTTTTTTTTTTGACATCCCTGATTACAGTATTAATTTATTGCCAAATTGTCGTACACTGCTTTCTAACAAATTGTAGTACTGTTTTATAAATATTGATGTAAATTCTGTAAGCCCTAGTAAGTTTTAGGTGAATTATTTTACACATACCTTAAATTTATATGATAAATATTATGTATTACATATGATAAATCCTTCATCGTTGTGTCTGTGTTGCTGAAATAGTTGTTATGCAACAAAAAAATAAAATATGTTAGGTTAGATCATAGTGAACAACTTGTAATTTTACTCAGTTTTTTGTGGTGTATCTATTTGTTATTTGTTACCAGATCACAGCAGTAAATAGCTAATTAAAAAGCAATGATCACTTTTCTTTTGATGTAAACATTTTTTTATATGATTGTAAGTGATTTTCGGTTATTTGTTTTTTTTTAATTGTAAAGTATAACATTATGCAATCAATAATCACTTTGCAAGTAAGGAAAATTTTTAACCTGTAAGTCAGATAATTTGTGTGTTAGGCTTGTTCTGCAGTTACCTGAAATAAATTTGCTTAGTAAAAAATATTTTTTTTTTTTAATGGTCTGTTATTTTTTGGTTTAATTACAGTAATGAATTACTGTAAATCATCAACTAGGAATTTATTATGACTAAACATATTTAATGCAATAAATTTTTAAAACAAATTAACTTTACATATAAAATTTATTTACTTAACAAAATTTGGATTAGCTCAAAACTAAAATTGTGATTGACTTTATGCTCCAAAAATTAAAAATTAAAAAAGGAATTTTTATTATGAATTAGTTGTAAAAGTTTCATAAAATTCTATCAAAAATAGTATTCTCTGTTCTTAAAGAAGTTTGAAAATGGTTGCAAAGTGACAAAAATAGCCCCAAAATTTCTCACCCACAATGGGTTTAGGAGATAGGCAATGAAAGGTTTTTTTATAGCAATTCCTTTTTTTTATTTATTGTCCTTCGCAGAATAAGAATTAATATTTAAAACAGAGTAGTAAAATTAATTACAATACCACTTTTGCTAAGAAGAATTCAAAGTACAGGTGTTCAGGCAGAAATTGCTTAAGAACACCAAAATAAACTAAGAAGTTCATGTGGACATCTTGATTCCCCTCCCCTCTCATGAAGGGAGAAGATTCCACCTCGTAGCGTGTCTGATCGCTACACCACCCCCTCTGTTCCTAGCCAGTAGCTGATGTGGACAGTCCTATCTTACTCAATTTTCCCTAGTGCACCATTTTTTTAAATAAATTTAAAAATCTTACTTTTGTTGGAAGCCACTTAATTTTGCTTTAAATTATTAATAACTTTATAAATATTATTATTATCAAATTGTTTTGTTGTATTTTAAGTAAAATACCCCTTATAAGTTCAGATCGGTTGATAAACAGCTGATGCAGCTGTTTTATACACAATAAAACATCTAAAATTTTAATTATTTAAACAAGATTTGTTAAAACTAATATTTACGGAGCTATTAATGATAAACAAATGTAAATACAACAAATAAAAAATTAAAATTTTTGCACATGTTAATTTTGTTGGGTACATGTATACCAAATTTCAATTTGTTTTTAAGATATAAATTTTTATTGAAAAAACACAAAATGATGAATAGAGGGGAAAATAAAATAAACTTTGTCCATATGAATGTTTTTTTTTTTTTTTTTTTTTTGTATATTTTGAAATCCTGAATTAGCCCTTAAGTCTGGTCAGTACCTCCTTAGATACCTGTGTTTATATATACTTCTTTTACAAGTTGTGGCAATTTTATTTGTATAATACACGTAAAAATACATGTTCAGAACTGTACATTACTGTATACTGGTTTAACTGTATTTGGTGACTGTCATAGTGAGAGAGAAAATTCTCTCATGATCTTTGAACATGATTGAAAAAATACAGCCGGGATGGTCTTAACTGTGAACGTGATATACGTTCTTTGGATGTGGCAAGCTTGGAAATTTCCATAGCATGTTATTGCATTTTATTTTGGGATTTTAGGTGAAACAAATATTTCATCACTCAGAAATATGCAATTGTTTTCACAGTCACAGATTTCTCCTTCTGTTTGAAGGTTTGAGGCAGAAACTTCAGAGAAATATTTTTCATACCCAATTCTTCAATTAAAATTAGCTTGGTTCTTTCTCTGTTTATTTGCCATCATTAATTTCATTGTTTATCATCTACAACAAATTTTTTCACTTTGTTCACCATTTTTAATTCTCTTAAAATCTTTGGGAAGATTATTCTTATCATTTTATCTGTCTTTGAATGTCTTACCTCACCCAAACATGACTTTGAGAGCATCTCTGTAGTGTTCTATTTTCAGTAGCTTCAACGTTTCAGTAATAGTTTTTTGATTTTCATTTAAAATTTAATGCCACTTCTAATTTTTATCATTCATTTTTAAATTGAAAATTACATTGAGGTCTTTATTAATACCCAATAGCCAACCAAATAATTAAACACAAATAACTATGGTGGCAAAATAGTTTGTAAGAGTGTTATAATGCTTTCAAAGAAGTAAATTGGTAAACTTGTGTTGACTTTTGATCATCTGTTTGAGTCAAATTGTTTTGTTTTGCAAGCACAAAATCTCACTTTACGATGGTGAGTCCTCTTGAAGTCTGTGAAGTAGTAGCAGCGTGCAGTGATCTGTTTTTCCAAGTAAGTGTAAGGTGGGTTCCAATAAATTGACAGATACCCGTAAGGGTATAAGAATTTGGTTGTGCACAGAGGTGAAATGATGGTATCAGCAGGAAGGTGATGATTTTAGCACAGTATTCTAACCTGTAATAAATGTGCTTTTTGTGGAAGCACACAAGTTCACCTACCAAGAAAAAATTACAGATTGACTGTCGGCAAGAAAAATCATGATAAGTCTTTTAGAATATAAAAGGCCCAGTTTTTTGTCAATTTTCTGGAAGATCAGTAAACAGTGACTTATAACTGTGAATACTTATTAACAAAGTGAAGCCAACATGCTGAAGAAATGATTGCAAAGTGAAGCTGAAAACATGCTGAAGAAATGCCCTGGTCTGGTTCTCCACACAAAGACATCATTCTATTTTACAATATTTTGCCTGGCCTCACACGTCTCGGGTAACTCAACCGTCAACAAATTCAATCAGGAAGTACAACCTTATCCCACATAGTCATGACTCAGCCCCATCGTATTTCCACTTGTTCGGGTCACTCAAGGTGGCGCTACGTCTAAGATGTTTAATGGCAATGACAATGTTAAAGAAAATGTGCTAAATCGGCTCTGACATAAAGACAAACGTTTCTGAGTAGCAGACATAAATCAACCGATTCAGACTCAGTACAAGCACATTAATGTTGCTGAAGATTATGTTGGAAATTGAAAAGAAAATATTTCATAGTGAATAAATAAACAGTTTTAACACCAGAGTAATTTGTGTAAGTATTGAATGACCCTTGTAAACTAGTTGAGGTTTATGCGTGTATTAGTTAAAAAGATTTACAAACAAAATTATGTGATTGCAACGAAATCTACTTAAGATCTACAATTATTCTGAGAACCATTCTCATATACATGTACTTGAATGTAAAATAAAACATAAAGTATTTTTATTTTAGGTAACATTGATCATATGATTCATTAGACCATCTCAATGCCTTTTTTTTTTTTTTTTTTAGAGTGATTTGACTTAAGGCAGGTTTATGTAATTAAATATTATTTAGAACTTAATAGATTTTTTTTTTCTTTTAATAAGAAATATTAATTTTTCAAAAGATCTTTCTGATTGTTAGATTATTGAATATATGACGACGGTAATCTGTAAACATAAATAAGTTGTTTTCTTATTGGTCAAAATGTATTATACTGTTAGTATATGAAAATAACATTCTGATTTCATAAAGTGTTATTTTTGAAAGTATTATAATTTTTAATTTATTAAATGTCAAGCTGTCTAATTTATATTTACTGTTGTTGGATGTCTGGTTTTGTAACTGTATAGCTGTAAATATTTATGTGTAATTATTATTATGACATTTGAATTCATATTTAGTATATTTTATTAAAACATTTAATAGTCATTTCTTTTCTTTTAATTATTATGTTTACTGTTTTATTTTTTTAATTTTATACATTTTATTAATATAAATTAAAATCTATAACAAATGTAATATATTTTGTTTAAGAAGTTTTTTTTTAATATAAAACTGTGCAAGTAATTTGATTTATGTATGTCTTCTGTATTGTGTTAATTAATTTAAAGAAAAAATAATGTATAATAATAATTATGCAAGTAATGTTTCTATATAATATTGATTTTACATAAGTAATTATTTCTAATATTTTATCTTATAATAGTTTTATTTCATAATTGTAATTTTTCATTATCAGTGATAGTATAATTATTTCCATTAGTTTACTTAATTTTTTTTTGTATTTATCACTTTAGAGGTTAATTGTTTTAAATCTATATTTAATATGCTATTATAATGTCCGTAAATAGTATGGATATAATTTATTTATTCCTGAAGTGCCATCATTAGTATTAAACAAAAAGATTTAATTTAATTAATGAATGAA
This sequence comes from Lycorma delicatula, assembly GCF_047948215.1. Taxonomy (NCBI): domain Eukaryota; kingdom Metazoa; phylum Arthropoda; class Insecta; order Hemiptera; family Fulgoridae; genus Lycorma; species Lycorma delicatula. Next base: position 76,584,229 of record NC_134466.1, on the reverse strand, counting down.
GCAAGTTTGTTTGTATGCAGTCATGCTATTTAATGTGTTATCAAAATGTTTTGAGACTTTGCTTACAATCAGAAAAGAGTACTTAACATTTGCACTACCATGCTTTTAGCATTTCTTCCATTCTTGGTTTGCTATAAGGAAGTCGTATTTTTTTAGGTGATTTAACTTGCACTGTATTTGAACGGTGTCAGAAATAGCAACTCATAAAAAATAATGAGCTTTATTTTGGGGAAGAGAATTAAGACACGACGGGCAATAAACACTTGTTCACTTGGTGTCAATTATCTCAAACACCTCAAAACTTCAACACAGGAGCTTTAGTATCCGTTGTAGTAGGATGAATTTATGATGCACAGGAAGGTCGATTTAGCACATTTTCTTTAACATCATCATTGCCATTAAACATCTTACACGTAGCGCCTCCTTCAGTGACCCGAACAAGTGGAAATACGATGGGGCTGAGTCATGACTGTATGCGGGATTAGGTTGTATTTCCTGATGGTTTACCGGTATGGTAATAAACATGAAATAAACATTTTTCCACTCCCATCAGACGAGGGGGCATTGCAGTACACCTATATTGTATGGGTTTTTTTATCAGTGTAAATAATTACTCATATGTAAAGTTTTAAGCCTCAATAAACTAGCCAGCTAAATGAAACACATACTTGAAATATATCTTTTTTGTTAATTTAATTTTATGGTTAATATTCATGTTTTTGATTAAAATCTTTCTGTACGTACTGTAAATAACTATATAATAGTATAATCTGTATATGAGAAATAGAGAAAATTGTGAAGTTTGTTTGTTGCAGTGATAGTAAACATTAAATTTTATAATTAGGTTAAAATGTTCACTACTTAATGCTTTTTAGGTAAATTTCATCACAAGGATTTTATTTTACATGAGAAAACATACGTCTATATTTATAAATTATATTTATTTTATAGTTTTATATTTAATTTTTTTTGTAATTACATTACAAATATTGGGTGGTTTGATAATGTTTACGTCACTTAAAAACAAAAAAGAAATAATAAAAATAATTATATGTAGGGCGTACAGTCTGTACTCTGTTTATTATTTAATATAATAATGTTATAAATTATTTGTTTTGTTAAATCCCAAAATCTTCAGAATTTTGTTTTTTGAAAAACAAAAATTAAACTTTCTAAAAAAATAATTAAAATCTATTTAAAAAAAAATTACAATAAATCATTAAAAATAGCAAAAAGAATTAAAGAATGTTTATTCCTTTTGTACTAAGTATTATCTCTACATACAAATCATTGTGTGCAAGTTTAATGCAATTCAGTGAATTTTGTCTGAATTTAGTTCTTGACTGGTGACTATAGAAACGTAATATAAAAATATATCACTATGGTAACCAGACAAGGACAAATACAATCTCTTAATAATAACAAGCTAAGTGTACAAAGTTATTTTATTAATTCATATTATTGAATTAATTTCATTAAACTATAATTTTATGTATTTAATTGGGCGATTTGTCTTTGATTGTGATTATTACTTTCTTCTCTCATTCTCAGATAGAGAAACATAATTTGTAAATAAATAGTATTTCAGTGATTTTAAATATAAATTTCTGGTTTATATTTTATTAAAAGTGTACTTAGAATTGGGAATCTATACTCGTTAAATTTGTTTTACTAAATTATTAGTGATGATTCTAAAATGACATCACAGTTTATTTTTTAACATATTTGCTTCATCTTTACTTAAATTTTACTATTGTGTAATTACTTTTGGAATTTTACTTTCTATCCCAATTGTATTACAAAATATTTAGAAAATATAATGTAATTTTCTCCTAATACCTGATTTTTTTTTGACATTAAAAAATTTGAGATACTTTTTTTTTGTAAAATTTTGAATTATTGTATTAAATTTTAAACTTTTGGTGCAGATTTAGAAGTAATCCATATGTTAGGAATATAATTTCTATCCTGTAAAACTCTCTTTAAAGAAAAGGATATTTTTAAACTTTATTTCTGAAAATTTTCATCATCCCTGCTGGAATTAGATAGATATAACCAGTTCTGAAAATTTGTTTTGTAGGGATGAAAGAAGGAAAAATTCCTCTTTAGTATGAAGAAAATATCCTGAATTTATTTTTTTTGGTGGGTGGGGAGGGGAAAGTTAACAATGAATTATTAAAAACCAGTGTTCATTCTCATTCCAGATTTAAAACAAATTTTTAAGGAATTAACTTTTGAATTGAACATTTTTTTATGAATACTACTGCTTTTTTTTATAAATTATCCAAATTCAATTGAGCAGTAAAATGTAAATTAGATGTGTTAATGATAGAAATTTGATTGTATTGGCCGTGTTTTTGGAAGTACCTCCTTCATCAGTTCTTTCATAAAATAGTATTAATTTTTTTAAATTACATGAGTTCAACAACACGACCTCATAGACTGATTTAAATGAAAGTGATGAAATATCTTAAAAGAAGAAGATATGAAGTAAAATGATTAATGGGATGTAGGCAAAGGACTTCCTTGAAACAACTGCAATTAAAATCCTTGAAAAATAACACAGTGTCAAGATTACAGAACAATTAATTTAATTTGCATTCATTAGATCCTTTTGAGAATTGTGTACTAAAGACTGAGAAAATGGTTACAGAAGAACAATGTGGATTCAGGAAGTGGAGGGGTAACAAGGAATGATTGGGCTAATAAGTATTGGTGAGAGGTAAAAGAATAAGAACATATTTCATAGATATTAAAAAAGCCTATGGTCTTTTAGTCGGGACAAATTAATGGAAATGCCACGAGTAAATCAGAAATATAAAAGATTAAGAAATTATGTACATGAATCGGAGAACACCTATAAAAATAAAAAATGTTCAAACTGCAGTTTGATTTAAAAAGATGAGTATACCAAGGGTGCTGCTCATCAGTAACGTAGTTTAATGTGTACGTTGAAAGTAAAACAAAAAAAAAGCTTCAGAAAACTATGAAGGAATCACTGTAGGAGGAAATCATATAAATTTAAAATGTCACTGTTAAAATTGGAAACACATGATATTCCACAAATGATTTCAAAATTAGAACATCGAGATTGAAAACAAAATGAAAATTAATGTGTAGGAAAACAAAAGTATTGAGGATAGAGACTATAAACCAAATGAATGTCGGCACAAAAGAAGGAATAATTGACAGAGTAAAACAGGACAAATAGTTAATTTTCAAAAGTGAAATCAAAGTAAAGAACAACAGTAATGTTGAGGATGCAGTTAACAGAAAAAAACTGTATTATGTAGTTACTTGAAGGGACATTTTGTAACCCTCACTTTATGGATGTGAAACATGAATACCAAGAAAAAGAAAGGGTGGAGGCTTTTGAGATTTGGACATAAAGGAAGATATTAAATAACGGACAAATAAAAAAATTAAGTAATGAGGAGAGTTAAGAAGAATAGAAGCTTAATAAGAACAGTTCAGGATGGGGCATTGATGAGAGGAGAAGGATTGATTAAAATATTGCTGGAAGGATAAATAGAAAGTGTAAAAAAATAATAAAAGATTTTTAGACAATTAAAAGGAAACGGGAGCTTTCAATGTTAAAGGTTAATTGGATTAGAGGAGAATAGCGATGGACATGATGCAAGCAAGAGAGGTAAGATCTTTCAGTGAAGGGCAAATGTATTCACAGATTCATCCCAGACTTCCAAAGATGGCTGGCATGCATACACAATAAACTGGGATACAAGCCGATCTAGTTCCACTGGGTGTTCTGTCAAGGACACTGACGCCTTACACGGAGTACAATTATTGTACGGAGAAGGATGTTCAAGAACACATGTGATGATGTGCGATCAGTTCCTAGATTATAGGGAAGCATGTCGGTATGCTTACCCTAGAGAATATTGTTGGAACTATGCTGCAGACTGAGTGTTCTTGTTATGTATTGTCCATGATATCAGTCAAGGTTATCCAGATAAAGACAGTGGAAGAAGTGCAGGAGTGAGGAATTCCTTCTGAATCTCCCTTTTTGCTATATTCGTAACAAAGCCTACCGGCTCCAAGATGGAGAAACCAAAAAAAGAGAGAGATTACATATTATTTCATTCAGCTATTTAACATTTAAAAAAGAATTCTATATAGTTTTTATTTATGTTAAGTTATTTAACAAATTTTTTTTTTACAACTGACCCTGGTGAAAAACACTATCCTCAGTACAATAAGAATATATCTTTAACAAAGATTATTTAACTTAAAGTTTTTGTCTGATTAAATTCATTAATTAGATAGTATTCTGAAATATTTTCTTTGAAATAAATTGCAGAAGTCACAATTTTGGCATCTTTTAGTTGTGTTAACGCTACTGTAGTCTTGTAGCCTATGTATATTTTATTGCCATATGTCAAAAACAAAATAATTATAGATAATATATTTAGGTAATCAATGATCGTTATAATTTTTAAATGTATAAATCATACTTGCACACCGGAATTATAAATTAAACACTATTACTGCAAAAATAAAAACAATGTCATATTATTTTAGTCTTGCACAGTAACATTGTATATTTCTACTAACTTTGTAGTTGTGTTACTAGTTTTTCCTTGTTTGTAGTAGGAGTTTTCTTTTACTTCCTTCCCTTTTGTCCCTGTTTGTAACAGAAAAGAAGTGAACATGTTACAAGGAACAATATGCCTTAAGGTAGATAACCTGTTCTCATTGAGATAATAAAATAAATACATGTAATTCAACTCAATTTGATGTCAAGTATTGCCTTTGGTTTAAATACAACCCTTCCCTTTTTTCAGTACTTTAAGGTCTCTGTTTCCAAAAGTACTTGAGAAAGTTTAGTACATATGGTATTCTTTGCTGTACTTTTTATCCCAGGATAGTTTAACCCAAAGTAGATTTAATTGTGGTTCAATTTCCGATATATTGGTAGTGTCTCTATCTCAACTGGAAGGCTCTTGTAAGTGCTGCTTACTGTCATCTAATAATAACCAATTTTTTTTTTCTTGTGAAATTTGATTATTAGAAAATAATAAAAAAAGCTATTAGTTGTTTAAAAAGCTATGATATATATTTTAGAAAAGTATTGAATTACTGATTAATTTGTTGGAAAATGTATTTTTTATATGTTCATATGTTACAATAAAGAGGAATCACAGTAATTGTAACTCAGAGTTCTGTAGGTTTTCAAGAGCATAATTGTTTTTCTAATATATTATTTAATTGCTCATTATACTCGTTCATACTTGTTCTTGTTTACTTTCCAATTGAATTTCTCCTCCAACTCCTGACTCGTTGCTAATGTCAGACAAGAATCTACAGCAAAACTTTTAATTTTTTATACTTTGCTCTTAAATTTTCTTTAGTTCTTTTAATACATATTCCGTACCAAATTAAAAAGTAACTGGGTTAAACCAGTTACTTTTGCTTTCTTTTTTTATACTGTTATTCTACTTCTATTGCAGTCGGTGCACATAAAATCATAAATAATTTGTACTTTATATTTTAATCTTATTTTTCTTAACATAGCATTCCATTCCATTGTATCAGATCAAAATCTTTTTCAATGTGTACCATTATAATTTACATACTTTAGTTTTCTTCATTCTATTTTATAAAAATCTGGCTAAGTATTGCATGAATAATGCAATCCTGATTAATAATATTAAAAATAAAAAGAGTTTGAGACAAAAAACAGAATATATCTTCTTCTCTTTTTAGAGGTGAGAATAAATTTTAAGAAAATATTTTCTAAAAAATATATATCGGTTAAGCTTGGCAAATTTTCTTAAGTAAATCTAACGCTCCCTTCATAAAGGCTAGAATGAGAATAAAATATTTTCTGCACTTCAGATTCAGAGATTATAATTTAGATTTAGAAAAGTTGTAGACATTTTTCAGTGGCTCTTATTATGAAGTATAAACTTTCAAAAGAATTTTGAAAAAATATTTAAAAAAAGGGATATAGAGCAAAAGAACAAAAAAACATTTATTCAAATTTTAAGAAGTGGGGATTGATTTTTTGGGAAAAAAATTTATATACACGTATGCATTTACGTATTTTTTTTTTTTTTTTTGTCTAGATGAACTAGTTGGACCCTGGAATGTAAGATTTGCTAAAAGCTCAATACCCCATTTTTTTGTATGATCATCATATTTTTCCCCTTTACTTATAGCTACTGTAACTATATTCAGGAAAATGATTCATCTGAAAACTTTTCTTGTTCACCCAATTTTATTTCTGTGACTGAATTCATTTTTGTTCAGCATATCTATGCATATGAATGATGTGTTTTAACTTCCAGTGTGTGTTTGATATGTTTGTTGTTAAAGTAATGCTTTTATTTAAATGTGTTGGTAATCACTCAGTCTATAATATTTTTTTGCATGTAATAATGTTCTAATATACACAGTATATTTGGGTGTAGTAATTCAGATTGTAGATTCTTGAAATTATCAATTTTCTTTCCTCTTCTAATGAATAATCTTTCTATCTTTCCACAGTCTTATGCATTCTTGTCACCGTATAGCTTTCTCCTCTCTCCTCATCAGTAGTCTTCCATCTGGTCTTTTGACATTACTTCCTTTGCTGCTTAGTAATTTCTATAATTTTTCATAAATGTACAATTTTAGTTTATTCCGTCTTTCGTTTTTATATTTTTTGTACTCCTCCCATCAGTTCTAAGGTGGTGCGGTTGTTGTGACACATCATTTTTTAAAGGGCATTTAGGAAAAAAGTATGATGTAAAAACTTCAGGGTGTGACAACCCTAATCTAAATGAAAGCCACTGAACCCACTGGGTTGGTCTAGTGGTGAATACATCTTCGCAAATCTACTGATTTGGAAGTCAGGAGTTCCAACGTTCAAATCCTAGTAAAGGCATTTACTTTTATATGGACTTGAATACCAGGTCTTGGATACAGGTGTTCTTTGGTGGTTGGGTTTCAATAAACCACATATCTCAGAAATGGTCGACCTGAGACTGTGCAAGACTACATTTCAATTACACTCATACATATCTTCTGAAGTAATACCTGACTGTGATTCCCGGAGGCTAAACAGGAAAATAAAATAAAAATTAAAGCTACTGAATGTCTTTCATAGCTAGTTTTAAATATGGTCTACAGTACCTCTTAAATAACTGCTGTACAGTAAAAGAAAAACCTTTTTACCCCCTGCCTCAAAACTGTATATATTTTGCTATGACAACACTACTTGGATAAACTGCATGTAGACCGCTTTTGAAACTAGCCATGAAAAAATGTTAAATGGCCACCAATTTAGTTAGGGTTGCCAGAGCCTGAGGGTCTTTGTCAAAATTTTTCTTTCCAGTTCCCTTTAAAATGTTTTGCAGTTCCACCCTATCTATTTAAAACTTTTGAGTTTATGAGGTGACTGGGGGTGTTGTAGTAGTCTCGTATAGAAAAATAGATCAAGTTAGGAGCAGTTGGTAAATTTAATTTTTCTATGTTAACTGTTTAAAGGTTCTTTAAGGGTTCCCGTACTTTATTGAAGTTCTATGTTGTGTATTGTGGCACACCCGAAATATGACTTGAAAATATTTTTATTGTTTAACAAAAAGTTATAAAGATGAATGTTACATTGTTGTGATGATGTTATTACTTAAAATTTATAAAGTATACAAAACCAGCATTCACCTAATCTCTAATAAATACAATTTTTTTTTAATCATCTTGTAGTAGAGGGCTGATTTTAAAACAGTTCCATTGAGTAAACATTTTTCTTTTTAAATATATGAAACAGTCATATACTAAGCCCCATGAAGCTCCTAAAAGGGTACTCAAAAATTCTAAATAGAAAGTACAGGATTGTGACATCATTATTTGGAAGGGCAGTGAATAAAAAAAATTTCATGATTTTATTTATGCTTTGGCAGTATACTACAATTTTTTTTTTTTTTTTATTAAATTAAAGCTTATTTCATTATACTGACATTGCTTTGAATTATGTGATTTCAATTTCTATTCAATCTAGCACTTCTTGGCTCAAAAGAGTTAATTGTTACATTATATTTATCTTTGTTATTGCCATTGTCTTTTTTTGTCATTTTAAAAAGTGGTTGTTATTGTTGATATCAAACCCCCTATGTTGCATGATTATATGTTAAATATTTAGATTTTCCCAAGTGCGTTATAATTGATTAGTTCTTAATCTGCCTTAATGGAAAAATTTTTTTATTATATATAATTTCCTAATTTTCTTCTCTAGTGGACAAAATTTCTTAAATTTTTTTTTAGATATTCCTTGTAGAATTAAACAAATTATATAAGAGAATGTTGTTATTAAAATATTCTGAAGGAATGGTGCCACTGGAGGGATGAGTGATTGCGCTAGCTGGTAGATAAATTCTTAGCCTATGGTTTCCACTTGAAACAATTTTTTTTTACGTTCAGTAAATAGTGATACAGTGTGTTTTACAGTACCATTTGCATGAACCTTAATTAAATGGAATTAGTTTTATTTTTGGTTTAAATTATAAATTTGTATGTATGAAAAATACATACTAGATCTAATTATAAATTTCTATACTAGATATCAGTTAATGTGCCAATTTGGTGTTTTAAGAAACAATATAAATCAGTCTATTTAAAATGAAATGATGGAACAAAGCAATGTTCTATATTTCAAAGTTTCTTTATGTTTTGAGATCTACGACATCTGGTTACTAATGAGGTAATGATGTCAGAACTTCAACAATTTGTTGCTTTTTTTTTACTAATGCTGACATTTGTGCATTATTTAAGAATTTTATCTACTATGAATACAAGATAATATATATAATTCAATTTAATCCATCCAAGTAAAGATATAAGACAATCTTACCTTATTTTGTATATTTATATAATTTTTCACAAAAGTACTTCAGCGGAATCCTGCATCATCAGTCGTGTATAATATTTATTAAAATTACATTTAAACGTAAAATTAAAGGATAAAAAGATTAACATTGCGATTACTTGTACAAGAGTATATGAAGTCATTAAATTAAATAAAAACAAACATTTAATAACATGTATATGGCTAGTCAAATACTACAGTACTGTGCTATTTAAATAAATATTTTATGTAATATCTATGAAAGTACTGCTGCTACCTATTGCAACTTTTATAAGTGTTTCTCCTTCAAAATATGTATGTAAGTTAATCAAGTTGAATCTATATATATATATATATAATATTTTTCTAAAATATCTTAATTTTTATTTATGTTTCCTTTTTAATTTCTAATATTTCTGAAATTAGTATTAACATCAGAAATGTAATGTTTATTATTTATAAAGTGATCTGCAACATTAGAGAAGCCTATTTTTTTTTATACTGCCTAAAATGTTCATTTTTAAAATATTTTATTATGTAGTTGTTAGTTTTAAATGTTTGTAGGTTTAAATTTATCCTTGTCATAAACTTTGATTATATTTTCAACATTACTGTTAGTGTATGAATATTTTAATTAAACCTTTTCAGTTTTCTGTGTTACATATTGGTTTTATAGTTATGGTGCTGTTAAGTTTTGGTGTTTGTTTTTTATTTCTATATTATCAATTAACAAAACACTATATCCATTTTGAATTGCAATTTGTTTTATGATATTTATTTCTGTGTTTAATTTTTCTTCATTATTTTGTGATGCACTCAGATAAACCAAAAGGTATAATTTGATCAACTGGTTTCTTAACAATTTCAAAATTTTTCCTTACAGATGTTTTCATTTAAACTATTATTTAAAGAAAATAAATAGCTTATAGTAGTATAAGTAATATTTTGTCAATTCTATTAACAACCTAAATACATGCTTCTACATGTATTTTAATGATGGTAATGTAATAGTTGGTTAAGAAATGTTGAATCTACCAGGAATTGAATCCCAAGATCATCTCATTAAAAGCAGTATATTACTGCTATATTGTTTGATATAAGATTTATTATCTGAAATAAGGAAAGTAAGAAATTTTTCAATGGTGCTAGGAAAAAATTATATCAATATTGTATATATTAAGAATTTAATTAGAAATAAATTAAATATAAACAAGCAGTTCGTTTGAAAGGACTGTACATTATTGATATATTTAATCAAAGTGAGAAATATCATTAACATGGAATTGTTCAATATACAGAAGAAATGTACATGCATACAGAGCTAGCTAACTTGTAATGTGCAACAAAGTGCTAAATTTATTAAAGAATTACAGACATAAAGTACTTCTAATAGTCTTAATTGTCATTGGTATAGAATGACAATTAATAATATCGCTTAAGTACGATATTAGATGGTAATGGTGAATGAATTATGAAAAGTTGCTCATTCAAAGATGAATACCTAATCTGTCTCAAGCAACAATACTGGTAAAGAAAAAATTATTCTATAACTAAGGTAAAAAATCAGGTGCAGTATTTTAAGATGAGGAAACAGTTAATTTTATGTGGACATATTTAAGATGAATGCCATCACAATTTATGACCTTGTTCTGATTGAGCTGGCAGGCATGGGTAAAAGTTAAATACATTCAATAAAACTATAAAAACTTTTTGTGAGATAATTCACAAAAAGGTTATTGATTTTAGCAGACTGTGTTTGCATTAACAATGTACTCAATCTTTTGTGGTTCTTGTCATTAACATTACTTGGCTCCAAATTTTGTCATTGACCTCAATATTGATGTCTCATTAGGAACTGGTCTCTCTCTGTACCTAGAGTGAAAAGCTTCTTGGACTGCAGTCTCTGATCGCATACTGAAGTCGACAAATAAAAATATGTTTTCCTCTTGTGAAAACACAATCTTTTCACTAACAATTCTTTAAATGTTCTGATCGCTTTGTAGCGGCTGTACTGGTAAATGTCTACTGCAGTGGTGCAATACTCAGATGTTGGACAAGTTCATTCTACTAAAATGTTGGAGAAGGAAATAGATTTGTCAATTCAAATTTTATAGAAGGTTGATTGATGTATATTATATGAGACACCCTGTTCCATAGGAATAACATTGTTCTTTGGTTAGATAGTAAATTGTATTTTACAACTGGGATTTTCAACCTGTTTTCATCTTCGAATCAATATTTATGTTACTGTTATAGACCATTACTACCATCTTAAGCAAAAAGGGCATATTTCAATGTACATTAATTTTAGTTATGGAACATTTTGTAAAATTTTTACAGGATCATATTTAAATTGTTTCTTGTGCAATTATTAATTACTAGTTATAATGGACTTTAAAAGTTTATTTGAGAAAAAATATGATACACACCCATTTGGCTTAGGAAATTAAGTCGTTTTATAAATACTTTTATAAATCTTTTTAACTAATATTTTCAGCCCTTGGGCTGCAGATTGAAAACCCATCTCTTACCTGGTGGTTTCAAAATAGTTGGAACGCCTCAGCATACTAAATATGAAGTAAAGTACAAAGCGATTCAAAAAGGACTTCACAGCTTTAAATTTCTTCAACTTCATTTCTTAGAAAAAAACACATAAAGTTTTTGTTTTTTCACTTCGGTATGATATAGCTTCCCTATATTAGTCATGCGACATACATCCCACCTGAAGTCAATATCATTCCAGACTGTAGCGAGCAAGTCGAGTGTTATTTTGAAGTCTTAGCTCAGCAAGATCAGATGGTACATAAACCCATTCTTTAATGAAAGCTCACAAGAAAAAATCTAGCAGGGTCAGATCTGGGGAGCAAGAGGTGGCCATGCGATTGGACCTTCCTGAACACTAGGAATTGAGTATCAAGAAAATCTTGGACTTCTGGTAGTAGTGAGGTGGTGTTCTATCATGCTAATAGTATTGGCCTCTTGGCATGATAACAGTGTTAGTAAAACATGGAAGGAATTAGAAAATTTTGAAGAATGTTCAGATAAGCCGATACCATGTATGGTTACCTATTGAAAGAATGGGCTATGCAGTCTTTGTTTGCTTAGGGCGCAAAAAAATTGGCCTAGGGCTATCACGAATATTCTGTAAAATTTCATGAGGGTTTTTGTTACCCCGTATTTGGCAGTTATGGATACTAGTGGACCTTGCCACTCCATGTGAAACATTGACCCCTCACTATAAATGTGCCCCCTCACTATATTGTGTAAAAATGTGTTGTCGTCTGCATTTCTCTCCATAATTTTCATGCATATCTGTAGCTAAGCATATGTAATGTTTTGAACCACAGTTAGTTTGTATGGTTTCAAGTGCAGTTGTTTAAGTAATATGTGCTAAACTGTCATTTGTGGAATGTCAGTCTAACATGAAAACACGTCCAGTTGATTTCTTTGGACTACACGCAAAGCTTTCTCAGAGTTGTTCCACAGCAGCTTCTGGAATGCATGGCCATCCTGGTGATTTTGTATGTTAACACAACTTGTCCCAACAAAGGTTTAGTGCCAAAAGTAAGTTGTATGCTTATTAGAGGCTCCCTACGATGTGCTACGAAAATTACATTGAACTGCAGTTGCTGGCTGTGAATCACTAAACCAAAACACATAGTGAGCACATTCCTCACCAGTAAATGTATCAATTTTTAACAACACTGGTGATTGCACTGGTGGCTGAATTCAGTACTAGTGAACTACATAAGTCAAAACTTGTGTTCTACCTGTGAAATGAGACCTCATCCAAATCTATAAGTTATCTAAATAAGCTTTTAAGGTTGTGTAGTCTATTTTGAATCGCCCAGTGAATTGCCAATGGCAAAAACCACATTTAAACTGGTTGCTATGCAAAGTTAAACTAAATTTGGTACAGTTTTATCCCGCACTGTTGACATCAATTTATTTATAATAAAATTAAAAAAACAATTTTACTTAATATTTAAGAAAATATTATTGAATAAATCTATTTTTAAAAATATTATAAGGTGTGACAATCAAATAAGGCTTTTCTACTTTGTAAATATTTTAGAAAGTTAACATATTGGAAGAAACTAGGAGATTGTTTTTATCAAAACCAGACAGCTGGAATGATCATTTAATTTTTATTAAAATAATCTATGAATGCATTTACTACTATGGTGACTGGATTAAACAATGTAGCATTGAACATTTTATCTTAAGTAATATAAGCGATTGATGTTCATTCTTGGATGTTTGCTTCACTCACACTCCAGTAATTAGAAAATGAGGAATCCTTCCTCTACTGTTTAAAAATATTTAATACTTTCAAGCATTCAATGTTAGTACTTTCACCTTGGATACTGCTTACAATATTTTTTATAATTTTTAATAGTAACAGCATTATGGTCATTGCATTTACAATTCTTCTTTTTTAAACTTATGAAAATTTGCATCATACAAAGTTTTAACCGTATTATTGTCAGTTGGAAATATGTTAATTAATTTATTTTATTTATATTAACATTTATTTCATTCAATCATCTTTTTTATTTTATTTTCTTTTTTTATATTATTAATTTACCTCTGGTAAACATTTGCAATTCTGTATGACTAACTACTTATTATAAATCCACTTAGAAAACATGAAATGTACCAGTGTTTTATCAGAACATTCTGCATTATTTTATAGTACAATCAACAAAATTTGATCAGTTAGGAATCAGTTTTGTCCACCTTAACCTCAAACGTTTTTAGTATATTTTGTATGGATTTATGATACAAAATATAAGTTGTGGTTTATTGTGGTGGTGTTCATGAGACTGGGATAATTTTGTACTTCCTTGTCAATATGTTCTTAGTGTGTAACATCAATCTATTATTGAAAAATAAAAGGTGTTGGCATAGTTAAATAATTCTTTGTTTCACTGCATATCCTTGCAGAAATTCATTCGACTGTCATCTTCCACAATTTTACTTTAGCGTATAATTCAGCTCATAAATCACCAGTGGCTTATTTGTTAAGAAATTATTCTTGTTGTCTCACACAAGTATAAATTCCAGCCGATACATGTATTATGATAAACAGTTTTTCATTTGCCGGATCTGTGTGGTGGAATAGAAAGGTTTTTGCCTTTCATCTGGAGATTTTAGGTTCAAAAAATTTGATTTTTACAATAAAACTCACTGTCAGCTATCATTCATCACCCTGTTGTTGCAGTTTTAATTATTAATGGATATTTTTCATTCCAGCAGTAAATAAATTGTAATATTGTGTGATAATTTTAATTGAGAATTTGAAGTAACACTTCCTTCTCAAAGTAGTTTGCATTCGCTTTGTTTTTTTGTTTTTTTTAACAGACTCTATCATCCTTATTTTTTGTGTAGAGCTTGATTTCACGCTCATTTGAACAAAACTGTAGGAATTACATACAAAATCCCCTTGTGTTGTAATAACTAAATCATTCATCATACTGGAGCATGATTTTTGAGATTCTGGAATATAATTTATGGTCTACTGTGACTTAGTCTAAACCGCATTAACACACTATTTTACTCGAGTTATAATAAGAGGGAAAGATTACAGTTTCCATAAAAATGTTTTTAGAAATATTTTCTTTAATAGGAATTTCCAGCTGAAAGTTTTTGAAAATTTTTTTGCAGTATCTTATAGTTGGTTGAATAATTTGTTTATAACTAGCTGATATGCTCAGCATTGCTCGGGGTCATAATTTCTTCATAAATCCATCCATTTCTTTTTTACAAAAATTATAACAAACTTTCCACAAAAGCAAGTATCTCCTTTGTATTCCTTCTTGTTGGATTTAACAATTTAAGTATATAATTAATTGACTATATAAGTATTAATTAATTGTTATAATCAAGAAACATGCTATAGATTGCCGTAAGTTGTATACAAAGACATATACATACAAAAACTTTGAAAAATATACTAGAATGTAATAGAATGCTCCAAAATATTCAAGTACTTCAAATTTTCAAAATGTTACAATGTTTGAAAATATTAATATTAATTACCGTATGTTACAGAATTAACTTTTAGTTACGTTTTAAGGTTCTCACCCTTTCCGCAGGGGTTGCGGTATGATTGAAATCAGTCCAGTAGTTTCGGAGATGTGGAACATCATAGATTAATATTATGACTTTTATTTATATTAAGATTAGTTTTTATTTTGTTAATTTGTCATTTAATATTCAATTTACAGGACCGAGAAGGTGGTAGTGGGGGCGGAAGAGGTGGTCGTGGAGGTGGTGGTAGTGGACGTGGAGGAAGAAATAATTGAGCATCAACAAGCTAAAATTCCACGCCTGCTGTATTGCTGCTGCTGATGGAAAATAGATTTATTAATGAAATGGATATATATAATAAATGGATATATGAATTAAAAAAGAAAATGAACGATTTAAAGAAAAAGTGAGATTGGTATATATATAAATATAATATATATATAGAAAAAAACGGAGTAAAAATTGAAAAAAAAGTAACTTAATCTAACCTATCCTTTATTATCACAGTTTTAATTGTTATTCTTATTAGATGTTTGCTGGCATAGAATTTGATGAAAAATAATTATCGTGATTTGATTATTATTATTATTATACATTATCAGTTATTATTATTATTATGATTATTATTATTATTATTACTTTTTTAACAGTTACATATAATTCATTAATACTTTATATTCACATCTGCTGTGTCTGTGGGACATTTGTTTATACAAAATAATAATGTAATTATTAATAATAATAATCTTTATTATTATTATTAAATAATAATAATGGCATAACTGAAAATAATGATAATAAATATTATTATTATAAAAATTTAGATGAAGAAAAAGGTGTAGGAATTTTTAATAGTGAATTATGTATATGTACATATATAATATAATATATATGTATATTATATATATATTGCAGTTGTAAAATAAAAGTATACTTGGCTTGTTATTATTGCTATTAAGATTTATTATTATTATTATTGTTATAATTATTATTATTATTATTATCATCAATTACTTCAAACACTTATTTCAAACGGTATTAATTGTGCATTAATTATATTATTAATAATTATTTCATTGCTTTGTAATTTGTGTTGTGTTTTTCCCGCTGTCGCAAGGACAATTTTTATTATTACTTTTTTTTTTTTTTTTAGTAGAAGGCAGAAATTATAAGAATTAATAAGTAATTAATGACTGTTATTAATAATAATAAAAAAAATACAATCCATGGACTTATTTTTCAAGGACTTGTGTAATAATGTGTAAAAAAAAAAAGAGAGGAGGTATTAATAGTTTTTCTTTTTTTGTTTTGTTGACTGTTAAAATGGATAATACAACTTTTTTTATGTATGATTTGTGCTGTATCATTTTATTTTTTGTTCCTAAGTCTTAATTTTGTATAATTTTATAAATATTAGACTTTTTTCTTTTTTTTTTTAACATGTCAACTGCTGCTATGTGTCATATTTATCGTAAACACATGATTATAATTATATAAATGTCTGAACCAAATGTTTATCATAAGTTGATGTTTATTTATAATTGTTTACTATAAAATTATGTAAAATTTCAATGCATCTATGATATTTATATATATCCTTTGAAAGTTGTGGCTAATAAAAGTAGCTATTAACTTCATTTTACATAAATTTCTTGATGTATTTTTCTGTTCAATCATAATATATTAATGTTTTAATTTTATCTTTAGTTTTTATGTATGGTAGTTAACATTACAATTTTGACAAAAAAAATATATATATTGGGGAAAAATGTTTCCCTGAAAATAATTGTTAGAGAAAATGTTTTTCCATATTTTAATGCAAAAATAAAACAACGTTTTTTTATTTTAAATGATAATGATTATTAAACCAAATTAGTGCTGTTTCAATCGACTATTTTTTGCCATTTTTGAAATAAAATCATGATTCTGTCATTGTACAACTTCTGTATGTTGGTGCATCATAACTTCCCAGACAGCTTTCGATTTTCAGTGGGTTATCAAAGATGTGTCAACATGGTTGAAGATAACACCTTCCCTATATTTCATATTTTATTGCTTGGCATAATCTTTCCATTTGTTGACAGAGTTAAGAAACAATCAGATGACCAGTACCGCTCGCAAATAATTTGTTCTGTTACCACCACCTTTCTTGGCATCAATCCAGGCTTTGCCACTATTGGCAGAGCTTCACCTTGCTTTGATCATGATCTTTTCCTTAACATTATTGTCACAAATGAATCCAGTATTCATTATCTGTAACAAGCAATTTAAAAAATTGTTCAGTTTCTTTCTATTGTAGCAATAAGTTTGTGAATCGAAATTCGTTCCATTTATTTTTCACCGTTTGATATGGCATCCAAACATACAAAACAATTTTTTTTTATATCCAGATTTCTTCAAATGATTTAAAACTTTTATGATCAGTGTTTAGTTCATTACTATATCATGACTGCTAATGTGTCAATTTTCTAAATTTTGTCTATGGTTTCTTAAATTGTTTAGCTGTTGGCCGACCATCATTGTAATCAAAATTTCCAAATTAAAAAAAAACTTGAACCAGCTTTGTGCCACTCAATGTTGATACATCATGACCACATAGCACAGCAGCCTCAGTTGTTTTTTTTGTAATAAATTTTCAAAATTTGTCAAACTTTATTTTCATTCATTTTCAAGACACAATAACTGTTAAATAAAATAATATAAAAATTACTTTTCTAAAAATGCATGATATATCTATCATCTTTCAAAAGCACAAAAGTCTACTGGGAGAATAAGAAGAGACTTTTTCCCCAATCTTAGTAATATATATTCATTATGCAGTATATATTATATATATATTTTGTGTTAGTAATTTGTGACATTAACTTATGTTACTATTTTTTTACAATTTAATTTATTGTATGACCCACATCTGAATCACAAGGGATTGCAGCAAAGAAATTATGAAGGACCTGTGTGACACAGATATAGGTCACCATTTATTGGTTAACCAATTTAAAAAAGTTTTTCATGTATAATAAAGTAGAAACATTTGTTTTAAAATAAGAATATCTGGTGAACTAATGAAAATATTCATAAATATCACATGGCAGTGAACATGTTTAAGGAGTGTATTTTTATTCTGTTTTATTTTTTTATTTTTTGCTTTATTATTTAGCTTATAACTGATTACAGTGTTTTATTTTCCCTTCATTAGGTATGATACTTCAGGATGTGACAACGGAAAAACTTAACATTTCACAATGTTATTCTTAATCAGTTGTGGATTCAGTATATTATTTGTTTTCCTCTGATTATAGTAATTTCGATAAGCAACATATAACACATGCTGCTGTCTTCATTGCATAGTTCTTGAACATTGTTTTCAGTGACAGGTCTCTTTTTAAACTTGTTTTAAATTTCTTTGTTCTTTAAATATTGTTATTTGTTTTTTGATATTTTAAATGGTTTAACTTATTTTAATGAAAACAGTTTTTAAGTTTATAAAATATTGTTTATTGAGTAAAACAAGCCAGATCGTTTCATTATATTAACAATAAAATAATGTCTGATTGTCCATTTTGAGAGTTTAAAAATATTTATTTTCTTTAAAGTGATGTGCAATTTTCAGAATTTTTTCTATTGTTTTAAATTTTATTTCTGTTGTTTTTAAACTTATTAAAAGAATAATTTTATTCCATAAAATTATTAAAAAAAATTATACCTTATAATTTTAGTATTGTGTAAAAATATAATAAATGTACAAAATTAATGAATAACAAAGATTATATTAATAAATAATAAGTTTTACTTGTGTTCAACAAAAATTTAAATAATCAGCACAAAATATATATTATTTAACATTTATGGAATTAGATACCTTAAAAGGAAAAAACTTTACACTGAATTTACCATTACTGGTTGATGTTGCAATCCGTGGAGGACCCTGGCCTATCGCATAACATTCTCAAACATCCTGACCCTCAGCGACTCTCATTCTCCTTATATTATCTATCTAATTCTCAGTCTTCCTTCATCCAATCTTCCAGCAAATATTTTTCTAACCGCTATATCCTCTTGACTTTTTTAGACATAGCTAACCCATCTAGTTTTCACTTGCTTTACTCTGTGACAATATCATATTCTCCAAACAGCTGCTTCAATTCTACATTAGTTCTCGTCTCCTATTCATTGCTCTCTCCTTAAAATTTATCTCCTGCTTCTGCGAGTAATGCTCACCATCCATGTTTCTGATCCATACGCAACAGGTCTCATCACAGTATTATATATTTTTTACTGATGTTTTTAGCTTTCAAAATGTTTTTGATAACATATCTATTTCCAACTGCAAGCATTTCCAGTTTACCTATCTTGATCTTAAGCTCATGCTTTCAAACACCTTCCTGCCCACTATTTCTCCTTCTGTTATTTTTTTTTCTATATGGATTAGCAATCTCATTTCTGTATTATTAAAGCTCTCTATTAAAATTTTGATTTCTAAATAACAAAGCTATATCATCTGCATAAACTAATACCTGGATACTTGTAAAAAAATTGTTTTTTTTGGGTTCATAACCGGTTTTTTAACCACCTTCTCAACACTAAGCAATAAGTTAAACAGATACGTCAAAAATATATCTCCCCTCCCTGCCCCAAACCTCTTGCAATGTAAAACTCCACCAATAATAATATCAGTGATAATGCTAAGGCATTTATAAAAAAAATCACTCTCATAAAAAAATGTTGATTAGAGTATAAAAACTGTGGATAATGCATGCTTCACAGTCGGTAAAAATATTAGTTGGATGTTGTCTTACTAATCACAAACAACGTATAAGAATATACTTGAATTAACTTATTTATTATTTTGAAAAAATGTACTTAGATTTTATTTATTTATTTTTATGTAATACCAGGTTATAGAGTAACAGCACAGTGACATGATGTCAACCGTACTCTGCAGAGATGCCAAGGCATCTATTCGCAGTCTGGCATGTAAGTATATAGTGGCAGTAAATGTATAGTCTTGAATAGACTCAGGCCGACCGATCCTGAGATGTGTGATTAATTGAAATGCGACCACCAAAGAACACTGGTATCCACAGTCTACCATTAAATCCATACTTGCATTACTTAGTTAAAAAAAAATGAATTTATTCACACTTGAATACGAAAAAATTCAACATCAACACACTTTAATAACCGTTCTTTTAAATAATGCAGAAATTGGAAAAACATTAGTTTAATTTGTGTAAAATTTTCTCTATTGGGGAAAGCTTGAGAAAAAATAAATGATTTCAAAAATGAAGAGCAGTGTCCCTCTCATACTCAAAATATATTTCTCTTATTTTTTTACCATTTGTTTTATGTTTTATCAAAATGTTGATACACATTTTAGAAGTGATTATACTCATAGATATATGTGTAATACTTCATAATTTTTGTTTGAAATGTTTTTTTGTGTGTTGTGTTATATATGAACACTTCTTTTTTTGCATATTTTGTATTGTATCAAAAACTTAATGATGAAAATTAGTGTTTGATTTTACATAATTTGAAATCTCAAGTAGTGATATATATATATATTTTGTCAGGTATATTATTTATGTACAATCTACTTCAGTATATAGATTTTATTCCTTTGAAGGATATAACATTTATGATTTATTGCATTTTGTTAAATGCTTTTGAAAAAAATTTGAAGATGATACCATTTTCTTAATTTGCATCTAATGAATTTTTTGAGCAGAGACTTAGTTTCATAAATAATGACTTTAATTGATGTGTTTTACCAAATCTTGATAATGTTAATTTCAATAAAAACTAAGTTATTAAAACAGGAAACACTTTTATGAAAACAGGAGGAATCCTGTTTAAAATTTCAGAAGTTTGTGAAAATGATATAAGATTTATTTCCTTTAATTTTCAGTTTGGAATTTTTTTGTAAAATAATCATATATATAAAATAATGAAAGTTTTATCAAAATGGAAACAGATTAATTTTTTGTTCTTATTCCTTTTTTTCATAAATGTATCCTGAGCAGGTGAGCACCAAAGTATATTATTTTTTTGTCAAAAATTGGTAGCTGATAATTTTTTCACATGAATTATAGATTCATGTGAAAAAATCTATAATCGATGTGAATCATTTAATAGATGGATTTTGAATATCAGTCGTATAAATTTTACATCTAATTAAAGTAAAATGCTGTACAAATAGTAAAAAGGTATCAAGAAATAATAGACATAGATTGAAATAACCAACAACTAAAAGTTATTTGCTTTAAATTAACTAAAATAACATTATAATAAAATGCCATCTTGGCAATTCTTAGAGAATAACTTGTATTTACTGTACATAGATACTGGGAATTACAAAAAACACATCGCTGTTTCAACTTGTAGACAGTGTAGCTGTTGGTAATTTTTAAACGTGATTTTGTCTTTACATAAAATAAATATTACTGCATGAAAAATATGTTATAAAAATAAATAAAATGCATTGTAAGTTTCAGTGTTACTCCGTACCTAAAAATGGAGTCAACTAGATAAATTTAATTATAAAAATATTTATTCCCAAAGTCTAATAAATATAAAAGTAAAAATAACTCTAAATCAACCCTAATTTTTTAGTTTAAAACAATACAAATGGATACTGGATTTGATTTATAGATTTATATGTAGATGGATATTTATGTTATTGTAATAGATATGTGCTTTTGGAGTAAAAATTTAATTGAAAAGAAAAAATTATTAAAACAAAAAAAAATAAAGTGAAAAATAAGTAAATTTTGCTATAATCTACTACCTGATTAAAAATCAGATAGGAAAATGCAAATGTGCATTTTATTTATTTTTACAGTTGTCAATTTAAATGCATAAAAAATTAACTATAGTTATGAAATTATATTGTCATTAAAGTTAAAAAAAAAAGTTTGTCCATTTGAAAATTCAGTTTTGCCATTTCTCTGATAATAGATTAACATAGAAAAAACAATTATTTATATTTCTATATGTAATCTCATATCAGTCTGATACACAATCTTTAATGATGCGTCGCTTAACTACACTTTTATTTTTTCAATGTGCCACATAAATATAAATTCATCAGGTGTCTGGGGAATCGCCCACAATGGCCAGTCCACAAATTTATTTCTGCATAGTTATGAAAGCCATTCCAAATTAGCATTTCTGCAGCTGGGCAAGTAATATTCAACTAATTTGCTGTCACATCTCCCCCTTAATTTTTCCATCTTCGTAACTATCATCCAGATACTTAAACTTCATCATATTATACGCTTCTACAGGTGAAAATTTTGATGTTCAGGATCATTTGGATAATAACTAAATAGTATTTTTCAAATCAAATTGATAGGATCTCTTTGAAAATTCTTTTTAATTGAATTTTGTAATTAATTGTAAATTAAATACTAATTAAGAAATTTAAATTTGGTTTACTTTTTAAAAATAAATTTAAAGATTTATTAACTTAAAATAAAATTGAACTTCTTAAACAACTGATTAATTGTTAATTAATTCTAATTTGTGTGAAAATTGTCAGTTTAACTGTAAATATACAGTGTATTTAGTTTTAAACAATTGATGGTTCAACTGAAATACATAAAACTACTTTGGTTCTGATTACAATACCTAATAATGTTTTTTAATTTTCTAATAATTAGAATTTGTTTTTTTAACAATTTGGGAATCTCCTTTTTATGATAATTAGAAATAATTCAAAACAGTGTAGCTACATTGTTTTTTAGTCCCTTAATATGTTCAAAAAAAATAAAGTTGTAAAAGAAAATATACTACAATTTATTAATTGATAAAAAGCAGCATATTTTGATATGAATTAGATCCTGTATCATATGAGAGATTAACCAGAAAATAAGTCCTGAAGGGCTATTAAAAAATCTACATATGTAAAACTTTTTATTGCTCTTAAGTACAAATATTTCCCTATTTTTGTACATAGTTCCCCGTGTAAAAGCACTAGAAGTTGTATAGTATGCCTTTCTCATAGAATGATGCTGTCTGTAATGCAAGCTATGTATTAATTTCTTGTTTGACCTGTTTTGTGACCCAAGGAAGGTTTTAAGATATAAAAACAAGATGATAGTCTCTATGCTAGGTTTAAGCTGTATGGGAGATAATTAACTGCATTTCCAGCTTAAGATGAGATATTGCACTGTGGAAGAACATGCAGGCAAGTTTACCTCATCCTTCATTAAATAATTGTACTCTGTCTCCATACCATGAATCACTGCAGTTTCTTCATAACACCACCAATTTTAATTTGTTTAATGTTCTGTCTCAAAAAAATTGATCATAGAACTGAATTTCCCAGGTGGCAGTTTTCTCTATTTTCTTAAAACATTTTAAGCACGCACACTATGAAGCGTACAAGCTACACAACTGAATAAGAATGGCATCAATTCTTTTTAAGATAGACTGTTAAGAATGTCTGCATAGATTCAAGATTGTATCACTGTAGTGGCAATATTTAGAAACATACCTTACTTTCTGGATATACTTTTTATATTGTAATTTAGAATTATTCTCAATGTTTCTATATATTGTCATGACATTGACAAACGGCTTGTTTAAAAAACAAAAACACCATGTTATAACAAATTGTTAAGTTCATTTACATTTTAAAAAAGGTTAATTGTTTGACAAGATAAAAAATATATGTATTTTTAATACAGTGAAGTTGGTTGACTGATGTATATGTTAGATAAATAAATTATAAAACTCAGAGTTTTATAATTGCCCAGTCATGTTTTGCTTTATACAAACAGCAGATTGTAAACAGCAAACGAGAAAATATTTTTTATATAATTTTATACTTTATTATGTTTGAATCCCGGTTAGCCATGGCATTTTAACACGCTAATTGTCTTTATTTCTCCTCTGAAGTAATACCTAATAGTGGTCCTGGAGGTTGCAGATATACTAAAAAATATTTGAACATTTCATAAGTGATCATTAACCAAAATATTTTTTTCTTCGGTTCACACTAAATTATGGATTGCTTAAAACTGAACATATTTTTTGACCCCGTTCAATGTTAATGGAATTTTTTGATATTTAATATATTCAAACAGCTGTTGCCTTAAATTTTCTCACAAGCTTGCAAGATTTCTATCACAATGACCCATGCATCGGAGTTATGAATGATTCTTATTTTATAACAGATCCTCAAAAATATCAACTCTTTGTTTATTCATCACATCATGTTTTATTTTATTCAAATTTAGCTTTATTCAAATATGTAAATATAGCTGCAGTAGTTGAATTTAAGAGGAAAATATGTTGTATCAAATGGGATATCAGTTTTTTTTGCAAATCTTTTTGTTTTAGGATGCAACTAGTTCATCTAGACCAACAAGCATATGTATCGCACTACTTTTGGTCTTATATCTCAGGATTAATTGAACTGATTTTCTTCAAATTTAGCTCAAATATATCTATATATAGAGCATTAATAATGATTGTTTTTCAAAATTTGTTGCAGGGAGGAGGTGAAAAAACCAATTTTGAGTTTCTTCAGAGGCACTAAGAAAAACTTTACTTAACAAATGTGTTACCTATGTTGTATATATAAATAATCCAATCAATTTTTTTCTGTCTCCATTTTAATATTTAAAAAAAAATTGTTTGGCATTTTATACATCTTATATATGATTATCAAAAAATGTCAGTTTTCCAAAATTGTTAACTCTGGACCATAAACACAGAAACGTTTTTTGAAAATATTTGTTTTAGCCTTTATTCGAGAGAGTATTCGATTTAGAGAAAACTTTACTAAGTTTAATGTATATATAAAAATTAATAATTTTTTTATATTTCCCCACCAAAAAAAATTAATATTTTTTTTTGCTCTAACTCTTAATTTTTATTATTGAGGTAATTAAAAAAAAATTATTTTCTCTGTAACTTTAAGGGTAATTAAAATTTTTAAGTAGTTTTGGCCCCCTGTAAAATGAGGTGTGGCATGAAAGTAATGAGAATGATTTTTTCTTTCAAAAATTTTATTTCTTTAGCGTTTCAAGGACTTCTTTATAAAAAGCTTCATTGATAGTTTGTCCTTTGGAGTACAAATTCTTTGTGAACAATCCACCTACTGTTAAAAAACAAATCAGCCTGGATTTGATTTTTGATTTGCTCATTTGAGCTTTCTTTGGTTGAGGAGAAGTATCAGTCAGTCTGCCACTCTTGACTTGGATGTTTTGTTTCTGGATCGTACTCGAAAATACATGATTCATCAGCAGTTATCGCATGACTGAAGTCATTTTCAATTCTGTCAAGATACACATTCTTCCAATTGTCTTCCTGTTCAATGGGAAGGTTTTTTGGCAGCAACTTACCACAACCTTTCTCATTCTCAAATCTTGAGTCAAAATCTGATGAAAGGTAAAACTATTCAAATTTAACACACTACTCGTCAGTCTTAATGTTAGATCGTGCATAATGGAGTAATTTACATCCACAGCTGGCCAAAATTACTTAACTATTATAATCTAATCTTTTTCAACAAAGATTGTCTTAAATTGTATTTTATCTAATTTTAAAATGTCCTGATGTGATGATGATTTTAAAAACATTTTTGACAATTTTAACTAACAAGTTTTCTTTTTAGTTACCAGTATTGCTTTTGTTTGACTTACTGTCTACATTTCACAGGAAACTTAGTTGTTTGATTAACAGTGCAGATAGACAAGGAAATATTTCATGAAAAAAGCAATTTTATTTAATTTTAAATAACTTTAATTCATTTTGAACAAATTGTTCAATTTTTAAAATTAAATACTAAACATACATCATAAATACACACACACATATATATATATATATATATGATTAACTACAGTTAACAACATAAAAACAAGTAAACAAAAATACAAAATTGATTTCAAAACATTTGCTTATAAATGAAAGCTTAACTTACTTAAAGTTTGTGAAGCAAAACAATAATAAAAATATTTTAGACTTTTTAATAATAAGTAATATATATATTACTTCAAAAGTTCAGTGCCCTATTCAGAATCCTTGGTATCAGTCTCACTCTCCTCCTCTTCATCCTTTGAATACCTTTTTTTGATCACTTTGCAATTCTGAACCTTAGCATCATCATCATTTACTGCTCTAATCTTTGCCAAATGAACGAATTTGTCTGAATGGCTCTTGGCAGAAGTTCTATTGTTTCTTTGCAGAATGGCTTGCTTCTTTTCTTCAGTATTCTTGTGTAACTCAAAAAGGGGTCTGAACTGAGAAAAAGCCTATTTCCCTGTTATACTTTTCCCTCGAGAACTTTAATCTGTAGTGCTGGAAGTTTTGTTTCTCACTTAAGCTGTTTCTTCCAATAGCTGACCAATTGATAATATAACATTTCTAATTACAGTTGATATGCAAATCAAAATTTTATGTAGGGTTGATGTCATGGGATGCCATCCATACAGTTCAACATATAATTTTGCTGTAGCTGAAGGAAAAACGTGAAACTTCTCAGGGTCTGTTTGGTGGCCACTTGTGATTGCATCCAAAATAATTTTACAGTTTTTTATTAGATGTGCATCTACTCCTGTTATATGAGTAGCTGTTTCTGGGTTAAGAAAAAAAATCACTTTGACATATTACCAAAGCCCTGCTTTGGGTTGTCTACCAGAAGACCCATTTCCTATTTGAAGCTGTCTTGTACTTTCTTTTTTGAATTTTTAACCATTTCCTTTTCTTCTTGAGTTTTAGGGATTTTATTTGCAATTTTCCATAAACATGCAACTTTTCTTCGATCTTTCTTTTTTCAGTTTCTATTATTTCATGAATTCGTACAGTGATAGTAATTTCTCGCGCCATTTCAACAGTCTGAAAAGAAAACAAACACAATAAATTAATCTTAGACAATAGAAATTAGAAATACAAGTTGCATCAATAATGACTTCAAACTGTTAATAATTACTCAGCTTATTTTTTCTGATAATTATAACCACTTAGAACAATTAATAAAACAAATGAATGAAAAGAGTTGTCTGTGAGACAATGCCTGATCCTGATTTCCCAATGCACAACGACAGGATTTTCCCGACGACAGGATACTCAACTGAGGTTTTAAGATAATTTTCCTTCATTATTTCGTTCAAAAAATGATTTTTTTTCTAATTTGAGCATAAATATTTGGTCTTTAAATCCTCACATAATCAACTGTTAATGTCCCTTCCTCGTTGTTGGCAAACATAAGCAAACAACCCTTGAAGTGCTTATTTAATATTTGACTCCCTGTGACTTCAAAAAAGTTAAGCATGATTCTCATCACAAATTTTATACTAGTTGTTTTTTCAATCATATTTCTATTCTCTATTAGACTTAGCATCAATTTTTAATCATCCCAAATAAGGGGTGGTATCTATCCCAGATACACAACTTGCAACTTTTGTTTAGCAATCATCTAGAGTACGTTTGTTATGAACATGCTGAGATTGAAGTTAATCCTTTCAGATTGAACTAATTTCTACATTAACTGTTCAGTTGGCTGTACTATATAATGACTACTGTGCAAGTACAAAATTCATTCAGTTTTATAAAATAAAGCAATCTTCCAGCTCTGTTTTTACAAAGTGGCAGCGGTATGTGGAAAATTTTTTTTCTGAAATAAGACAAGGATCTTTTCAATACAAATATCATGGGCCAACAAGCCCTGACAAGTTTTCAAAAACCTTTCCAAAGTTAAAAGTATGTTAAAAATCTATCTTATTTCTTAGTAATAAATATTTAATTTTAATTTATAAAATATTCTAAAACTAATTATTAGAAATAAATGTATATACCTTTAGATCCCTCAGTGAAAAATTTTAAGTCAATCATTCAACATAAGTTATCAAAAATAATAATTCAACATGAAACAACAAAAAATAAAAAACAACTCGCTCCTCGCTTTGATGCTTTGTCACGATTGAAATTACTTAGCATTAACCACAGGTAAATCATTCATCTGAAACTGCAACTTCATGATGCAATAGGCTTTTAGCTACTACGTCAGTTTTGGCAAGTTTAATTTTTTTACTTTTGGCCAACTATTTCGTACAAATATTCCACTGTGCGGCGGTTTGACCTCACAAGAGCCCTCACTCTTTAACACATTCCTCAGTTTTAGATGTTGACGGCCTCCCTGAGTGTGATTCATCTTTCCAGTGCTTCCTGACCCTGCAAAAATTCTTTTCACCACCAAAAAACTTGTGTTCTCGATAAGAAATATTCCCCAAAGACTTGTTGCAATTATTCTTAGAACTCATGGATTCACCAAGCTTAATACAAAATTTGATAGCATACTGTTGCTCCAAATTTCGCTGTTCCATTTTCGTAATGCACTACAAACACAGCTTCTTTAAGGTTAGTGTAGTTACCGCATGTGATTGATAGTTTCACTGAGCATCTGGGAGTGGTTGATGCACAAGCTTTGTGAAGGAGGAGCCTGCATCGTTCTCAGATCCATCCAAGTGTTGCCACTCTTATTACTTTTCTGTTCCACCTCACATATCCTGAACTCAAAATAAAAAGCAGTTGTTTTCATCACAATCATAAAAGTTAGACTTTATTTGTTCAATATTTTACTAAATTGTCCCCACAGGGCTGGAGCCCCCAAATCAAATTTTTTTTTTATTTGAAATTTTGATGCTTAAATCTTTTATTTTGGTAATCATTTCTGTCTCAAGGCTTCTCCTGTGTTGCCTTATAGTTTCAAATTTTTACCTCTTCTATTAACTTAATCCTTTTTCTTCCTTGGTTCATTTCTCTTTCTACTGACCTTTTCTATGCTGTTGTCAATATTTCACTTCCTCTAACAAGTCCTAATGAGTTTTATTTTCTTTTGTGTACTTATAGTATAAGTGCTCTTTCTTCTTTAATCCTGTTCATTCCTTACTTTATCCATCCATCTTACTCTTTTCATCCTTATCCGTATTCACACCTCAAAAGCCTCAATCCAGTACCTTTCCCTCTTCCCCATCATACACATGTTTCACTTCCATACAATAAGACATTCATTCATAAAATTTGGCTAACCTCTTCTTTAACTCTAAATCCAGATTTAATACGTAGTAATTTCCTGTTATTAATGAAGGCTTCCTTTGCCATCACTATCTTTGCTTTTATTTCCATTGTGCTCATCCAGTCCTCTCTCATCACAATACCCAAATATCATTTGGGTATTTTTTATCATTGGGACATTTTTTTACTTTTTCAATTCTTCCTTCGCTTGTCTTTACCATTAAATCCTCTTTGTTGCTTACTTTCCATACTTTAGTTTTTTGTATATTTATTTTCATTCCTTCTTCCAAGGCTGTTAACAATCTTTGAAGCATGTCTGTGCAATCAGCTAGAATTAATCATCAGCAAAACTTCTTCATCTTATACTTTGCCTTCCTATACTTATTCCTTTTTCTTTGAATATATTTCTTATCATACCTTCAATGTAAATGTTTCAGTATTAGTGAAAGGCATCATCTTTCTCTAACATCTCAACCTAGACCCTTGACTGTATTCCATCTACACGTTCCATTCAGTTTTGAATTTTTTTTTATAAAATATTTTTTAAACTACTTTTTCTTTTATTTGTTTGATACAGTTGGAAAAAGTAAAATAATAAAATCTTATATTAGGATTACAGCTATTGTCAACGGTTTTTTTTTAAATAGCTATATAAATGCGTTTTAAAAAACAACATGTTTTAATAAATTTGGAATGAAACACATCTCAAGTAACAAAAATAAAAGAGTTATAAATACAAATGATTTATATAATTCTTTATTAATAAATCTTCATCAAACTGTAATGAAGTTGATAACCATTCTTTTTTATACTACATTTTATATAACATAATGAATTTCTGAAATCTAGACTCGCTATTCTTCCTTCATCTTACAATTATTAGTCAAGACAACTGCCTACAGATACCACATATGACTCTCCAAGTGAGGAAGTGCATTGCACGCATCAAAAACTTGGACCCCATCAGATGCATTCCTATTAGATCAAA
The DNA here is from genome assembly GCF_047948215.1 of Lycorma delicatula. Lineage (NCBI taxonomy): Eukaryota > Metazoa > Arthropoda > Insecta > Hemiptera > Fulgoridae > Lycorma > Lycorma delicatula. The sequence continues at coordinate 76,554,341 of NC_134466.1, read as the reverse complement.
AGCACTAGCACCAAAAGAATGCAAATATCTTGATAATCTCTCAAGTAAAATACTTCAAGACACGATATACAAAGGATTGGAACAATATCCAAACTGTCTATTTTAAACTAAAAATAAATATGTAACCACCACTAAAAATTAGAAACTTGCCAGATTAATAGAAAGACCTAGCAGCAAGGGATTAATGTCCAGGCTCTTTTATGAATAGGGGGATAAAATATCCTTTGAACCCTTGTGTTCTGTTCTGTTCCACGATATAAGAACTAGATTAAAAATAATAACGTTATTAAGTTTTTCTAACAAAATGTATTTACTACAGTTTGATTGTTTTACAACTCTGATTATTTTTTTAAATTAAGCATGTGAAATTAAAATTTAATATTTTTCTCTCCTGAAAAGTAATAGTTAACAAAAAGGTAATCTCATATTGAGATATATTGTAGTTGAGCAGCAATGGAGATCTTAAATAATAGAATTAAGATCCAGTAGGCTATTTATAAGTAAAGAGAAAAAAATAGTTTATCAATTATTAACTAATCTTAGAATCATTAGGATTTTAGTTAAAAAAACGTGATGAAACTTTAAGGTAGAAGATGTAAATGAAAGGAAGAAAAAGTAGTAGTTGAATTTACAAAGAAGTTTATAAATTTTGCTGATAAGCTGTCTTTTATCCAAAATATAAAGAAGAAATTTTGAAAATAACACTTTACCAACCGCTGGATCTGTTGAATAATTTATTGTTGGCTGTTTTCATATATCACCACATTTTGTTGATAGGTCACAGCGGTTTTTTGTTAGAAACTTGAATCTGCTCTTGCATAGTGTCCTAATTAATGGAAGTAAAATAATTTAAGTTGGTCCACACAAAATCATTTATTAGTAAAGTGCTTTTCCTATCTTTGTTGAAGATACCTTGAGATTGGACATCCACTCAAGAAAAGAAAGAAAATACTGAGGTTAGATTGTTTGAAAAAATGGTTAACTTTTTCATCAATTTATAAAGGAAATTTAATTTTAACAAATGTTCAAATTATTTTAATCATTAATATTTTAAACTTAAACTAATAAAAATGGAAAAAGATGTGTACTTTTTTATGTAAATTTATCTTATATACCTGGCATTGCTCGAGATCAAAATTTTTCATAACCCCATCCATTTCTTTTTTACAAAAATTGTCACTTACTTTCAAGAACAAACATAAATCTCCTTTGTATTCCTTGTTGAGTTTAACTTTTCAAATTCGACATGTTTATTATCCTACAATAACAAGGTTTGAATGAAAATGCAAAGAGTTTAAAGAAAAAACATGATTTTATACTTTCAAACTACATACAGTACAAATAACTAATGCAACTATACAAATATGTACAATACGCATTCAAATAAACAGCTTTCAAACTATGAACACAACAGATTTCAAGGCTGCATTGACATAGGTTAATCCAGTAGTTTTCTGTAAACAACTTTTTTTTCTTTCCTTGTTCAAAAATATTCTAGAATGTTCCAAAATGGTCTTGAAGAAGCCCTAAAAATTTCCAAAATGTAATAGTGTTTAAGAATATTCCCAAATGTTAAAGAATTTTTAACCTTTCTTAATGTTTTGGGTTCTCACAACTCCTGCAGTAGGGACGTTTAACACCGACATTATTTTTGCTCAGTTAGTAATTAATAATTGTGCCAAGTTTGTTTGAAATTGGTCCTGTGGTTTAGGAGATGTGGCTAAACGTACATATATATGTTGACTTTTATTAATAAAGAGTCTTTCATTTTCAATGCATAAGTAAAACTGCAATAAAATAAAAGGTATATGTAATATCAACCAAATTTTTATTTTTATTTTGAACCTTTTAACATTTTATTATGTTCAAAAAAGAATATCATTCAAACAATATCAGTGACCTCCATGGCTTTGCTTGACACAGCCAAGTCTATCAACAAAATGACATCCATTTGAAACCAAATCTCATTCAAATCAGAATTTTCCAATAAAAAATAACAAATCATAACTCAATAGCATCCACCATTTACTGTAACACTATCTTCTTGCTCATTTTTGAAAAAAGTGGCCCAATGATGCCACCATCCATAATACACACCAAACAGTGATTTTTTTTTTCAGAGGTAATGGTCACTGTGGAATCATTTATGGATTGGAAACATCCCAAATACAGCAGTTTTGCTTCTTCATAAGCCATCAAGCCACATATGAAAAGATGATTTTTTGATGAAAATTTGGATCCACTTCAATCTTCTCTAGAGTCTAATCAGCAAACTGTGTACACAAAGAATGGTTCAGTGGCTTTAATTCTTGAGTTAGTTTAATTTTGTACAGGTGAATACCAAGATCTTGATGCAAAATTCATCATGTTGAAGAAAGACCCAATTCTTGTGAATGATATGAAACTGATAAATTTCAATTTTCATGAACACAATTTTTTACAACAGTAATATTCTCTTGACTCCTTGCATGTTTCAATAACAAATTTTTATGATTTGTAAACGTTAATGCGTGTAGCATTCGATGATGATTTGTCATAAATTACTAAAACCAAATGACACTTGAAAAATTAAAAAAAAATCAATGCCACCACCGCAGTCTGTCAAGTTTTTGCGCTCAATTTGAAAGACCCCTTATTAAGATTGTGCTAGTTTTAATAAAAATTTACAGAAATAGTCACTTATTTCTATAAAAAAAATATACTGCTGTCCAACCAGACAAAAAAAGTTATTCTCTCTAACTTAGTATAATAGTTTACCATACAAGAAGGGGTGTGCTATACATATGTTGCCATTTTTAATAAATTTACTAATTCATTAAAAGATCTCACAAATTTATGTAATATGATCCTAAAAAAAAATTTGTTTTACAGAGATGATATTATTCTGCTGAGGAGTTTTTAAACAATATTAATTAGAAAAAGACCCTGAATTCTAGCTTGTAAAAATTTTTGTTTAATATGACAACTGTACTTTCATTAATTTTGTATTTATTTATCATTTTTTCATATTTATTATACTGTTGTTACTTAGTATTTTTTTAAATAAATAATAGAGTTTAATTAATTACTTCTACCTTTCTTTTTTTACATAAGTAGTTGTTCTTTTCAATTTTAATCTTTTATTGTAAATTTAATTTTGTAACCACTCTGATCAAGTTTTTCTTTTGATCCACTCAAATAAATGTTGGGTTAGTTCCTTTTTTTATGATCTGTGGAGTGGCGTACCAAGTTATTCTTGAGATGATATTCTCACAAATATACACAATATTCATGAGTATGTCATTTTTGCACATAATATTGTAGGTATATTATTATATTATAATTCAATATATAATATTTTATTATTATATATTGATTTAATATTATTTTGTCAAATTTCAGTGTGTGAAACTACCACAAATATTATTACTAAAGTAAAAATGGTATACTTCTCAAGTTTATTAACTAAAAGAACTATTTCTTGCCAAGTTTTTAACATTTTTGACACCTTTTACAACAATTTTTCAGAGAGATCATTTATTTTGAAATTCCTGTATATAATTTAATTTCAAACAACAACTAAATTTATTTATTTTTTTTTAGTGACATTTTTCAAATGCTGAAAAAAGTAAAAAATTGGTGTCTCATAAACTACTGTAAATGGTCATTAATTACACTGTTGTTAATTAAGAGATAACTAAATATATGTATATATAAACGAAACTTAATTTTAATTTTTAGATTAAATTAAACCTTTCATTCTGTATTAAAGAACGAAAAACCATTTCTACCTTGATACCACTTTATTAATATGTTGAAAGCAATAGGCTATATGTTATCCAGATTGTCTGTACTTACATCTACTAAATATAACTTTCCTGATATACTTTCATTTTGGATCAGGTACAGTTATTCTTTTAATAACAAGTTCATTCATTGCTCACAGTCATTTATTAATGTCCATAACTTGCCAACCTCCATGGCGGAGTGGTAGCATCTGTCTTACATTCAGCAGGTCCTGAGTTGAAATCCAAATCAAACTTGATACTTTTCATTTTATAAAATTCCTCATCACTGTATGGTTAGCATACATTTACATAAAAAAGGAAGTAAATAAATTATCCGGCAATTTAATTTAATTTTGCTGTAATTCTTAAATAAATAAATTTTTCCACTTTCAAGGAGTAAATGCTTATTAAGTCTTTCTTTTTTAGTTTATTTTTTATCAAACAGCATTATGTAATTTTGATTATTAATAATTTTTGTTATTTAAAATCAAAATTAATTAAATAAGATATTGCTTTTTTTGTATAATTAAAACTTTTTTAGTAATTTTAGAATATTTAGTCTGAGATAATTTCTTCTTATGTTATTAATTAGCTCACCGGGCTGATCTGAACTAGCAGTTAACATGGCAGATCAATTGTTTAACAGCGATTTTCAAAATCAAAGGTTCTGAGATTAATTTCCTGATATAGGTTAGTTGCTTTTATACAGATTTGAATATTAGATAGTAAATGCTGGTGTACTTTGGTAGTTGGGGTTCAATTAACCACTCGTCTCAGAAATGATCGGCCTGAATCTGTATAAGACTGCACCTCATTTACATGTCATACTTACCATTCTCATCTTATTGGTCCTGGGGGAGGGTTGCTTAATGTTCACCAGTTGAAAAGATTGAAACGTACACAATAGGAAAAAATATATATACATTATTAATCACTATGATGAACACAGTTATCTTTTTAAAAAATTAAAAACAATTAGCTTTATTTATTTCAATTTCGATATCATATTTATTGAATTTTTTTATATTGATAGGTCAAAGCCATTAAAACTTGAAAAAATCTGTAGATCAATTGTTTTTTGTTGACTGAAGGTAACTTTTCGAAAGTTAATTTAAAAAAAAATTTAATAACAAGTGATAAGAAAACATTCAACTGACTTTGAGAAAAACAGTACCCACACGATATCTACAAGATTTCATACCGATGTTTGCAGCAGAGGAATTGCATTCCTACTTTTCATCCAGTAGATTCTGTGTTCAAATCCTAGCCAGGCGGGCCATTTTTTCACACACATTACAAAATTTATTTCTCAACATCAAAAAGAAATTACAGTAATTGTAACTGGATGATAGACCTAACCCACCGAGTTGGTCTAGTGGTGAATATGTCATCCCAAATCAGCTGATTTGGAAGTTGACAGTTCCAGCATTCACATCCTAGTAAAGGCAGTTACTTTTATACGGATTTGAATACCAGTGTTCTTTGGATCGTGGATACCAAACACAAATTTTTTTTTTTTGGTTAGGTTTCAATTAACCACACATCTCAGGAATGGTCAAACTGAGACTCTGCAAGACTACACTTCAGTTACACTCAAACATATCCTCCGAAGTAATACCTGAACAGTAATTCTGGAGGCTAAACAGGAAAAGAAAGAAAGGATGCTAGACCTTATTGGTACCCAAAATAAATAAATAAACCATTACTGAATTAAAAAATGAACTAGATTCCTAACATTTTTACAAACAGCACGTAATGACATTAAATGCTATCCATACATGCTAATGATGTAATTATTTTCTAAGACAGAAATTGTTATTTATTACTAAGAAAATTAAAAATATATTCATTATCAAATTGGACAACAGAACTGTCTTTATGTGACACAACACAATATTTCAGTTTAAAAGAAATTACCGTATATGCTTCATTACAATCCACTCCATGTAAAAATGTTAGAATTTTTTTTGTTTTTCAGTATACTTTGATAAAATTATAAATAATGATAATAATTAAAAACCAACAAAAAACTTTAATTTTTTGAGTGTGTTTTTATGTATTTTCGAATAATTTCTGATTAACCCCTTCAAAACTGTTTTACCTTTTTTATTTATTAAAAAATTCTATAGTTTTTATGCTGCTCTAATCAAGATTTTAATGCAGTATTAATTTATTTATCCAGGTAATCACTAGAACAGTTCCTTTTTGTTATCCATGGTAGTTGGGACACTTTTCCATTCTTGATATGATGTACCAGCTATATATATATATATATATATATATTGATTTAATATTAATATTTAGTTTTATTTATTTAATATTAATTAAATTTAAGCACTTCAAAATATTTAAAAATTATGAAGGGGTTTTAAATTTTTACTGATTGGTATACATTTTTTTTTATATACAATAACATCTAATAAAATAAAAATTTAAGATAACTGATACTGTTTATTTGATACATTCAAATGTTATATTTAAAACACATTTTTTCAAGATTTATTATAATTAAATTTGATGATTTGTAATAAAAATTAAATATTTATTGATAAAAATTATTATTGAATTACCATTTAAATAAAATAAATAATGAATTTTTACCAGTCCAATATCTTATTTTATAAACCTGGCACAGGCCTACCCTTATCAGTATTCACTATATGTAATTAATACTGCTTACTGGTTTTTGTTATTGTTATTTTGAAAAAACTTTTTAATTAAATCTGTGGTTTTGATTAACTGTTTTATTTATGTCTATTCTTTATATCTAGTAGGTTTTAATTATTTTATTATTAGTAATTAATTAATCATAATCTAGATTTGTTTAATGTAGCACCATACTTATTTTGTTAAATCAGATTTAACATGATAAGTAAAATAGAAAAGCTTTAAGTAACATTGGTTTTTTTTTTAATTTTTAGTGTCAGATCAATTTTCAATATCTATGTAATAAGTAATAAATATATGTCTATTAATGAAGTGTAAAAACTGTTATTTCTGGAATAATATATTGTATTATTTATAGAACGGCAGAGACAATGTATATAAGACATTGTTTCACAATAAAATGGGATACATGCATTAATTTATTGTTTTACATTATCTATTTGGAATCTTTGTTATAGTTTTGATTTATGTAAAGCATTTGAAGTACAAGCAGAACTAATTAGAGTTACTTTCTCTGGTAGTAATGATGTTCATTATTCGATCAATAACCCTGCGGTTGGTTATATTAAAGTATCTTTTATACAGCTAAATATCACTTACATTTCAATATGCTCATCATGCTGATATGCAAGCATATTTAACTTTGTAAAAAACAAAAGAGAAAAGTAATTAATTTATTCATAATGTTTTCAAGTTTGGTACGTTTGAGTTTTAATATTCTTCAAAATAATAATTTTATTATTTTCAGAAGTATCAATGTCTTGTGTTCAATCAAGTACTACCACTGTGTGTTATAACATATTAACACTTATGTGTTAATATATATTATGCTTATATACCTAATAAGCACCATATATATACATATATGGTGTTTCCAAAATGTACCTATATAGTTAAATAATTTTTAAACCGATAAATACAAAAAGATGGAAATTTTGGAATTGTTTACTAATTTAAAGAAATGTAAGTTTTCATATAAAGGGTAAATCTCTTAAATGTATTTTTTTGGGGGGAGGTTAAAATACTGTCTCATTTTAAATGTACTATTTAGAAAAAACGGGTTTATTATTTTTATTCTACAAAAAATAATGACCAGTTTTGACTAGAATAATGACTATTTTTTAAATTAGTTAATAAAAGACCATTTGTTGCCTTATAATTTAAAAATTCATAATGATTTAAAGAACCTTTCTAAAACTAGTAAGTGACTCAAATGAGATAGATGTCAGTAGTTTTTAAAGGTTAATAGAAGACTGCATGAAAACACTACACACAACAAATCTACTTTCATTAATTTCAGTTGTCTTATCATCAACTGACAATGCTGGATATGCTAATTAAAGTAGTTAACTTTTGGAAATAGATTACAAATACTTGAATAATTCTCAAAGTGAAAAACAACTTTTAATTGTAACAGGAAAAAAATTTCATTTTATTAATGAATGAAGAAGAAATCACTTACTTTCTTCTTTTGCTGAACACTTTATGATGATAAAATTGAATTTTTATTAATATTACAATGGGCCAGCCAGTATAAGGCAACACATATGGATTTAAAATGTATTAGTAACAATTGTGGGATCAAAAGTGTAGAGCATAGTGTGAACAGTGATTTCAAAAATTTTCTTGATATTAGTATATAGAGAGGATTTCAGATAATCAGAACATTTTGAGATTGGGACTGTATGGCCCTATTAAGCAGTACTAACGAAAATGAGGATATATACACAAATACAGTACGGTACAGACTAATTATTAAACATGATTTAACAACTTATTATTTGGAATTTTATTTCTAACATAGCATTAAAGTTAACAACATTATAAAATTATTAAACTGTTTTTATAATCTTACATCATTAATAAAAAAGCAAAGTTTGATGAACTTGACTTAGAGATATAAGTCAAAATAATGACTGCCTTTTATGGTCAGTAAAATACAAAAATATGTTCCTTCCATGGTTAAACTTATTTAAAAAATTTTTATGTTTTGCTCTTTAATCTCCTTTTTGTTACCGGGTGTTCTACAAATTTGGCATACTTACAGTTCTGCCAGCGGGCTTCCTTCTTATATAAAATACTGCGAAAGCCATTGAGTAAATTTTTTTGCATCTTGTGTACGAGTATATATGCATTTCACTTTGGATTTATCTTCAACTTTGTCCAGTTTTTGAGTGATTTTTTCATATTATTTTGTTATCACACACTACTTGAAAGAATTACTACTGTACAGACTAATATGTATAAAATTTTTCTCCTAATCTTTAAGGAGATGTTACCTCCCTCTCTTAGCTTTTTAAACAATGGTTAAATGACTTATATCGCTAATAAAATTCTGTTATTTTACAAGTAAAATAAAGAAACATACAAACTAGTGAGCCTTATAAGTGACATTGTGGGTGTAATTTTACATTTATTATACCAGTATGTTTTTATTTTTACGTAACTGTCCCGATTGAATGGCTGCACCAAATAACTGGTGGTTCTATTAATCTGAATTCACCGCATTTTGATTTTGAAAATGTTAGGGAATAGGAAAAGGATAAAATTAAACCAGAACTGAAAAATGAAGTAGGCCTTGTTAGAATTTTTAGACATTTAATATTTTTTTATAGAGGTAGGAAAGCAATGTTTAAATTTTTCTGTACAAAATAAACCTTTAATACAGTGACTGCAGTATTTTTTTCAATACATGAAATTTTGCTGTGTTACAAGTCTCCATTGTCCAGTATTCGCGTTTCCACTACTGCATTACAGGACACCTGAATCTTGTAAGCTTTAGTCTCTTCTTACGCTATTTGACAGTTTTATCAAAGACTGTCAAGGATTATTTGTGAATTTTATATTCAGGAACAGTATCAATCACAGGTCTGGCACAAATTTAAACTTTAGAATTTACTCAGTATAACATAAAAAAATAAATAAGGAGGATAGATGAAAAACACGCCTGTCGCACAGAAGGGAGATCTAAAAGAGAATAAGATACCTCATTGTAAATGTATGTTAGAACATGTATGACTGGTACTGCAGCCGTGTTTCTTTTTTAGGCACTAATTCTTAAATTATTAGTCAACAAAATTAACAAAGAACTATGTGTATCATGATTCCTATCAACCGACATAATAGAAATCGGTTCATTGACAAGGCATTCACCATTAGCAAATTACCTTACATCTTTAATCTACAGAACACCACTACCTGAGATTTTCCTCATTTTGCAGAACCATAAGGTTGTAAGAGATGCAGTTTACCATCTACTCAGAATCCAAACAAATGAAGAAATCTTTGTTGTATGTTCAAAATGTAATATTATTTTAAGGGTTTTGATTTAGAATTATTACTCCATAAGAACCATTGGTGAATTTACTATTTAAAGAATGATTTCATTTCACTTATCAAAAGGTAGTTTGGTTTTTTATCGGTTTAAAAAGTTTTTTAATTATTCCAAAACTTTAAGTCAAGTATATAATTATTACGTATTAAAGACTGACAAAACTCAGTCAGATACCGCATGATAAGTTTTGTTTTATTTTTTGTAGCAAATAGAAACTACTTGCATTCATTATAGACATAGACTTTAAATTAGTATCATTACAAAAAATATAAATAAATTTAATGCAAATTTACAGGATCAAAATAGTAAAACTTGTTACGTGAAATAACAGAATTTACACTTTAACCGTAATGCACATGTAATTAATGTACAAATGTACATCATGATTGTGAATAAATATGATTTTGATATTTTTATGAATTATAAATCCATTTGTTAATTTCTATTAATACTGAGAGTTAGTTATTAATCCATTTATAATACATGTTACTGGATAATTTTTTTGTTATATAAGATTCCACTACACAAATGTTGTATCACCTAATATAACACGCAGTTATGAAGAAAAAAATAGATATAACATGCAATTACCTTAGATATCTTTTTGTCGGTCATATAAATTAACCAACAGGAATTAGAGTAATTATATTATACAGTAATAGAGTAATCGCTTATTTTATTAGTATGTGTTAACTCAGAATTGTAGTTAACTGTAAATTAATGTAAATGCTTGCTGGACTGCTACTATGTAAATTCATAACCCATTTTTAACTTTTAATTATGTTGTGTCTTAAGATTATAATAAATCATGTATTTTTATTTAATCAAATTATTTTAGTAAATGGTACATTAAATTTTCTATGCTTTTTGACCGTAAACGTTGATCAAATTTATTTAAGTAACTAAAGATTATTTAAAACTAATTATGTTTTTAATCGCTTGTGGTTAGCTATTCTGAACCTGTCACTTGCTGGTATTGCTGTCTTTTTTTTTTGTGAGTTATACAGAAACATATTTAGAGTAGATCTAAAAAGAGTTTTAAGATTTGAATTGTGTCTTTTCTTTTAGTGTATCGTTATTGTGTGTTTATATATTGTGTCCAAAATGAATCTGTGCAGTAATGTTAACTAACGTTTATTATATTCATTTCTGATAGAAAGGAATAATACTTATTATAATGCATTTCTATTTAGAGAGATGCTAATCAGATGAGATGTTGGCTTTCAGTTACGCCTGAACATGTTTGAAAACAGTCAGAGTGATTGAAAAATTTGTTACAAATTTACAAATTCATTTGTTATTTTTTGGTTCGTTCAGGGTATGAGGATCATCTTATAAACAGATGTTTTTACTGCTTCCTATAAATAAAAATCTATTGGTAGAAGATCTGAGGATCTCAATGGTCAGATGTGCTTTAAAATGAGCCTATCCTCAAAAGGTTCAAGCAACAAATCTATTGAAACATCTACAATTGTGCTGTTACTCCATCTCATCAGAAGTATGCTCCAACAACTTCTTACTTATTTAGTTGGCCAATAAAAGGATAAATGATATCATTACAATTGTGTTCTGGGCAAATTGGATTATTATCCGCTTACACCATATAACTCGCTAAACTCTTCTGGTCGACATGACCTGATAAATGAAACCATATTTCATCAGAAAAAAAATATTACATCAAGAATGTCTTCTCCTTTTTAATTTATAAAATCCAACTGGGAATATTCAACATGTTTCAGAAAATCAATATTTTATAACTAGTGCACTACCTTTATTTTGTTAGATGTAGTTTTGTATGTTTAGACTACTTTATATATATTATTTCTTCAGATGTCTGCTTGTCGTGCCGATTTCTTGATAGATTTTTTTTGACTTTATGCAATCAGAAATATCATCTGAATTCTCTTTTATCAGGATAGATAATCTTCCTGACTCGAGCATACATTTGACTGATCCACTTTCTCAGAACTTATCGATTAAATATCGCTTAACATTATGATGTGGAATATAGATGTTTGCAAACCTTTCTGATGAAATATTTTCTTTATGTATTCAGTGTAATCATCACCACAATGAAACACTTTTTAACAAAAAAATTGTAAACTTAAGGTTTAAAATCATTGGCACACACGGGAAAGAAAGCTTCAATAATTATAGAAATAAAAAAGTACTGTTTACAATGAAACATTGAATTCAGCTGTAAGGAAAGTTACTCACTAATTGAATTGATGATGATATAAAAAAGCATTTTAAATGCTATATTATTGATTTAGATAATTTTTTTTTTTTTGTTTAGGTACATAATTACAGTTGGAATATTTATATTTCATAACATTCAAGTTTGTTTTTAAGCTGTAGTCTATTTTATGTACATGAAGAATATCAAGTTTGTTATTATCAGTAGATTTGTGATTTACATTTATGACATGGTAGCAAACATTGACTTTATATTATTTTGTGCTGATGTTTTAAGTTTTTATTGTATTTTTGTTTAAAGTTGCATCCTTATTTTTCTGCTTAACCTTCGGGACCACCGTTAGGTATTGCTTCAGAGGATGAGATGAATGATTAGTAGTGAGTGTGAAAATGTCATGCCTGAATGGGATTTGAACCCGGGACCTCCGGATAAAAGGTCAAGATAGCTACCACTTGCGCCATGGAGGCCAGCAAAAAAATAAAGTTGCATCCTGTTTGACCAGTATAGAGCATTACACGAGTTTAATGGTTTATATATTCTTGTAATATTCTCTTCTATATGTAATTTTTTTTGTTTTATTTTTTTGAAAACTATTTTACGCAGAATTTGTTAAATACTTTATAATAAATATTTACAAGATATATTTTTTATTTTGTTTTTTTAAAATGTTGTTATATCTGTTGGTGTACACAAGTTATTTTATAGTCGGGTCATTTGTTTGATGTTTAAATAATGTGGTCGAGTCGAACAGACTTAAACACTAAACAATTTATGAAAATAACCAAATTAACAGTCATAATTCAAATTGAGCAGACTCTTTGACCACATTGTAAATATATATTTACCCAAACTGAAAATAAAAAGCTAGTAGCAATAAAATATCAGCTGATGCGAGGTTAAGAAGAGTGTTATAAGTCACTTAAGATGATCTCAAAGATTAATTTTAAATTTTGAAAATACATTTATTTAATGTCCTTAATGATTGATTTTTTTTAATGTATATTTTTGTTTTCTATATCTTTTTTTTTTCAGTCATCTATTGTGTTGCAAATTTTTTTTTTTAATAATTAGGTAAACTAATTTTACAATAAATGATTAAGAAATTCTTTGACATCTTACATTTCTCTTGGTTTTTTTTTTAATAGCAATGATATCATTCAAAAGTACTTTTTCTTCAGATAAACTGAAAAAAAATTAGTTTGGGATTGAACTTTAAAGATTATAGTGAAGATTTTCAGAGGAGAATAGCATTGATTTCTATTCTTTAGAAGCTGTTTTTAGGGAGAATAAATTAAAAAAAAAAACATAGTAATTGTAAATTATTATAATTAAAGGAATCAATAAGTATATAGCATGTTTCTGAATAAATGACTCTCCAAAAGCATAGTAAAAATTGTTATTAAAAAATTATTCCTTTTTTCTTTACTGCACCTGTTATAAGTTTATTTGTTACTAATAGTTAAACCTCATTAAAATTCTATAAAATTACTGAAATCTGTTAAATTCTGGTTTATACATAACCAGTAATTTTACTTTAAAGATGTAATTTATCAGACTACAGGATTATATTATTGTTCTCAATCCTACAAAGAGATTCTCTACTTTGATTGGCTACAAATATTTAATTGATATATTGAATTAAATTAAATAATAAAAAAAATACTGATATCTTAACTATTCAAATGAGAGTGGTAATTGTACTTTTTAAATGTTTGCAACATAAAAAGCATATATATTTTATGATTTGTTTTGGTATACTGGAAGAATTTCTGCCACATCTTTTGGTTAACAATATATATATATATATATATATATAGATCCAATCAAAATTCATTTTTCTCTTTTTGGGGTCACTGTATTGTAGTTAATAATAGAACACCATTTAATAACAACGAATACCTTGTTTAATTTATTTTAAAACCGTTTTAAATCAATTTTCATACTGCATTAATTTTTATTTAGTCTTTACTCTCGTTTAATTTTTAAAATAATATTTTTTATTAAAAAATTATACTGTAATAAAAAGTAATACTGTATTTAATAAGATAGATTCAAATGAATATTATATAATATAATGTAAAATATTGTAAAATTATACTGTATTATTTTTAATAAAAAAAATTATTTATGGTGTAGTAGTACGGTTATGTGTAAAGTGAATGTGATAGTGCAATTACTAAAGTACTATGTTTTTTTTATTTATAGAAAAATATTTGTGATTGTTCAAAAACTTTTAATTTTTTTCGGTCGAAAAAAAATATTAACATAAAAAATAAAGAACAATTTTAAATTAATATAATGTATAAAGAAGAATGGACTTTATGAAAATTTAATTATATTTCAAAATTAATTGGTTATATATTAATTTTTGGGGGTATCACATATCAGATTGGACTGAAATTTAGCATAACTGAATCTGTATTTTATTAATTATAATAAAATTGGGACAAAAAACAATAAAATATATTTTTTTTTAATCTAATTCTATTTATTTAATTTTTTTTAAATTATGTATTAGTTGTCTTTTTCTCTACAAAAAGTATTATCTTTGTAATGTGTTCTCACTCTTTTCATTTAAATATCTTTACTTAAGTTTCTTTCTAGCTGGTTTGTAATTATTTTGGCCGGTACTGTAAAATACAAACCTAAACACCATATAAATGGTAATTAGATCACCATATAAATGGGGTGATCTAATTTGATTTAGATTTTTTTTAAATTTCAATGTTTTATGCCCATGCCCCCACTGATAACTGAAAAATTCAAATAAGCTCATGGACAATAGCCAAAGTATGTATGTTGGCCTGTAATATGATAAAATATATCCAGACTGGCGGAACATTAAAACTTAAGAATTTTGAACAATTATTTAATCAGGCCAAGGTAATGGGTTATTTATCACCATTTAAAATCTCAATTTTTGAGTATCATAGGAATTTGAAATTCATAATACTATATATATGAGTTGTTTACACTACAGAAAGTTTAACCCTAAGACTTAAGGATGAGATATAACTAGCTTAATTGTGTTCATATTTTTTGCTTTATATTTCGAAAACAGATTACTAAAATTCATGAAAATCTGAACAAATATATTTGGCTGTATAAGTTCTAAATATGCATTAAATTTTGGCCATGATCCAGCAATACAATTTTATCCAAAATAATTGTTTTTATTTTGCTTATTATTTCTAAATAAACTTAACCGTTAAGCATCACAGTATTTTTTCAGATGATTTCTTAATTGTATTAAGTTTTTGGCCGTTATAGACAGATGGTTAAAATGAACCCAACTTAACCTTTTATTAATTTTAATTTACTTCTAATATCATTAAACATATTTATATTAAAGCGTTAAATTTAATTAAAATGTTTTTTTTTTTTTTATTGGAATCATATGAGATATTAATTTTAAGAATTCTGGAGCAGCATTAGACAAAAAGAATAAAACAGGACCCAGATTTTTTTTTTAAATCTGTATTACATTAAAATTAATGTTACTTCTGTGAATTAAGCTTCTGTTGATCAGGGGGTTTAAACAGTATCACCTAGCGAAATATGGCTAGACTCTTAAGAGATATCCTGTAGAAATCTATTTCATAAGTCTTTTATTAAATTCTTTATATAAAATTGATTCCAAAATTGCTTTTGTAATTTATTTGATAGATTTTATGCTATAATAGTAAAGTCATTAGTATTTTAAAACCCTTTATAAAGTTCTACAGACTTCCACTAACATACTTGTTTTGTTCTCATATTTTAACTGTAGAGTCTACTTTTTTCAAATCTGTGCCAACTGTTGATTATCATCTTAAAATAAAAAAAATAAAGGAATCATAGTACTCTAAAGATATTATCTAAAGGTTTAAGTTTGTTAATTAACAACAAAATAACTTATGGTTTTCTTTTGTTGCCTAAAACCTCTTTCTAATATTCTTTAGATGAAAATGCCCAAAACTATACTACATGAGAGATTATTAGTCCATAATATCTCATCAATTTATCAGTGGTTAGTTTACTTGTTTTAGATCATTTGATCACAAGCCACCGGGTTGGTCTAGTGGTGAACGCGTCTTCCCAAATCAGCTGATTTGGAAGTTGAGAGTTCCAGCGTTCAAGTTCTAGTAAGGCCAGCTATTTTTATACGGATTTGAATACTAGATCGTGGATATCGGTGTTCTTTGGTGGTTGGGTTAACCACACATCTCAGGTATGGTCGAACTGAGAATGTATAAGACTACACTTCATTCACACTCATACATATCATCCTCTGAAGTATTATATAAAGAGTAGTTACCGGAGGCTAAACAGGAAAAAGAAAGGTCATTTGATCACAGGGTTTGATTCCAGGCAAAGGTCTGATTTTTTTCACGTATCATTTCATTCATAATCTCATCTTCCTCATTAAAAATGTGTACAAATGCATAAGTTTACAGTTGCACAATACAAAAAAAGAAGATATTTGTAAGGTAAATACTGCATTGCAGTGCATTTGTCTATATTAATTTTTATATATACACATTCATTTATCCATATTCGTTTTGGTCTTCTTTGGACCATGGGGAACTTGTTAGTTGGTGTACAGATTGTTCTTTTTTGCTTCCCGAATCTTTTCACTATAATTCCTCTTCTGTTCATAGTCTACTGACGAACAGGAGAGAAGAACATACCAAGGTCTTGGTTGACCTAGGTTTGCGATCGTTTTATATATATATATATATATTTGTTTTTTCAATCAAATTTGCTGTAGTTTACCACATTTACTTTTATAACAAACCTGACACTTATAAGAGCTGTTAATGGATTTAGTGTGTGCAAAAACTGCCACACTTGAATGGGACTTGAACCCAGAACGTCCAGATGAAAGTTGAAGACACTGCTACAATACCACTCAAGTTAGCTATACTGATAATATGTTGCTACTTTAAATCTCTTATCGCTCAATCATTGTAATTCTACTTAGTAGTTAATTTAACAGGAGAGCCTTCTTGCAATAAATGTGTAGTAGTTTTTTTTTCAGTTCCACCATAATGTTTCACACCTGTGAACTAATTCAGGAAATTAAACTGTTTAATTTTTTTTCAGACAAAATTAATTTATTTATTTATATTCAAGGAACACATTTATCAGTAGATTATTATTATTTATAAAACTTTCTTGACATAATTTTTTAAATCTTATGCTAAAAAATATTTTCAGTGTTTACTTGTTAGATAAGACAAACATTCTATATGTTTTCTTTTTCATCTGATCCCCATTACAGTTCTATATATTCCATTGGTAAACATTTAACAACAGATTCTCTCTCACATATATTTTTTATAAACCTTATCAAGAAAATAACTTTGTAATTAATTTCATACTTAAATCAATTGGCTTTTTAACATCATCCTGTCGTATTATATAAAGAGATACGCCCATATTTATATTTTATTTTTCATACATTAAAAAAGTTTATATTGCGATGTAATTATAAAAAAATAAACATTTAGTTTAAAACAAGTATGATTATTTTGTAATGTTATTAAAAATATAACAAAAGTAAATATTAAAAGTAAAATTAAAAAAAAATAATGGTTTGTTTTTTGTCTCAAAATAAGTAAATATAAGACTGGTGATACAATTTGATTTATTTTACAAAGAACTCTTTTTAAGATTTTATTACATTTAAAAGTAAAAATAAATAAATTTAAATAAAAAACTATAGATTTATGAACTTATTTCAGTGCGTTTATTAAAGAAATATGCTATTTATCATAAAATGATAATTTAAATAATAATTTTGTGGTGGTGTTGTTGTCTACACATAAACATTAAAAAAAAGAACGACAA
Organism: Lycorma delicatula; assembly: GCF_047948215.1. Taxonomy (NCBI): domain Eukaryota; kingdom Metazoa; phylum Arthropoda; class Insecta; order Hemiptera; family Fulgoridae; genus Lycorma; species Lycorma delicatula. Next base: position 76,536,544 of record NC_134466.1, on the reverse strand, counting down.
AAAAGAGTATTATTAAAAAATACAACAAAAAAAACAATGACAGTGATTTTAACGTGTGATTTTTTCTTGTTTTTTTCAAAAACTATAAAGAGAAAAATAAATACAAACCTGGACAGTGTTAATTATGCGAAGTTATTTGTGCGATGTAAGTATTTTTACTGAAATGAATTTTTATTATTATTATTATTATTACAGATCTTACAAATATTTATCATTAATCTCATTTTTATTATTACCTGAAAATTAAGTGAACAGTTTTTTTTTTGTAAGTGTAAGATGGACATTTATTGTATGATACAGTATAACAAAATAATATAATTTTTTAATGTTTTAGAATATTTAATTAATAAATTAGTTATGTATTTATTATTATGTGTGATATATGTTGTGTTAACACAACATAAAATATGTAATGTAAGACTATGAGTTGAAATTTTTGAACTGTGAAATTAACAGAGCAGTCACCAAAATAAATAAATAAAATGTATATGTATATATATACAAAAAAAGTGTTTAAATTTTTAGATTTGGATTATTATAACAAATATTATTGACACTTTTTATTATTATTGTTAAAAAAATAACATCCTCTTTTTTATATTGATTTTGTAAAATATTAGTTTTTTATGTTCGTTAATTAATTTATTTATCATTATTATTTTTTTTAGTAAATGTAATAGTTATGTTTAACAGAAATACAATTGTATACATACAATTCATGAAAGTCAAAATATCTGAACAAATATATTTTGACTTCATAATTAATTAACGGAACAGGAGTTAACCTTACTACATCTGAGAAATTGTTTTTTACAAAATGCTTAGAAAGTTTGAATTTTCAATTGTATATAAAATATTATCAATTCTATCTGACTACGTATATTTGAGTTTGAAGATCTCAATTGCCACAAAGGCCATAGGGTCGAATTAATTCTCCCTTCCCCAGGAGGGGTTGGTGTTCTATCTTAATCCTGATCTTGGAAAAATTAATACCTGTTAGGTTTTATGGTGTGCTATGTACTACGCTCAGTTTACTTAATTTTTAACCTCCTTTTATTCTCTTTCCAGTACTTCCTTATCCTCTTGGATTGGAGTTCTTTTCATTCTTCTGACCAGCTGTTTGGTTCTTTTTCTTTCTATCTGCACAGTCTTGAAACATCTTGATACTCTGGACCTTTCCCTCGTACTCTAATCTGTCATTGATCACTTTCAGTTGTGTGTTGTCAACTATGTTGTACCAGTTCATTTGTATCTTTCTATTTTCTTTGAATTCTGGAAATTCATATAGGTTTTCTATAGACATTCTGTTTCATGTTTATTAATTACCGTTGAAGTATTTTCAATATTTAAAGTATTTACAAATACTCTATTTTATAGCTTTTGTCTGTAGATAAAAATTAAAAAAGAGTTTATTTTTTAGATTTTAAACATTAAGATTGTTTACTTATAGTTGATAACTACCTAGAAACTTACACAATTAGTTTATTTAAAATTTTTAAACATTATTTATCATTACTTTTTAAATAAATTAGGTGAACCCTAATTTATTAACTTTTTCAATATTTTTATATGAAAGCATATCTCTGTAACTATAACTTAGTGTCATTATGAATCCGGTACTATAAATTATTACAATAAAGTTATAATAATGAGATTTTTTTATAACAGTTTAAAAAATGTACTATTACATGTGCGGTAAGAAGATGAAGATTACTTTCAGATAACCAATCAGAAACTTATCAGTAAAAAATGTGTTTTACTCTAAATATACACCCAAAAGGAATCTGGCAACATTAAGGACATTCCATACCGTGTGTCATATAAATAAATTAAATAAAGAATTAACTTATTAACTTCAATATTCAACGAATTTATACAGGAATCAACCCAATGTATTCTGTATCTCTATGAGTTTTATTAGCAGAAATAACATGTTTTCATAAAAATGTGAAAAACAGTATTATTCAGCAGATATATTTTTAAAATCTACCAACCAAGTTGTAACTGTTAAGCATATATACATAGATTCATCTGGAAAAAACCTTTGTTTACCTTTAGCCTTAATGGATGCCTTAAAGTGAGAAATATCAAGAAATGTCAAAAACGTGGTCGATCATTTTTTGACTACCATACTTTCTGTTATATATTTATAGCTGGCAATAATGAACTCAAGCTGTATTTTGAAAACTGGTTTCTCAGACAGTTTCAAGATTTTACCTTATAGCTGTTTTTATTTAAATGATTATTTACATAGCTGTTTTTATTTAAATGATTATTTACAGAGAATATTAAAAATCTATTTATTTAATGTTCTCATGTACTAATTATGACCTTCTGTGAATATTTTAAATGTATTGCTACTTTTGCCTAAGATATATATATATATATATATATATATACACACACACACACACGAGTATATGAAGTTGTATACTTGCAATTTTTGGGGCTGGGGATTAAAATTTTGCACATTTTTTGCTGATAGTTGATATAATACTTAAGGTTACAGTTTTTGATAATAAAGGTTTTTTCTAAACCACCTAGATAAATAGTGGAAATGAAAGGTTTGAAAATTTCCTCCTATCCCCTTGGAAAATTTTCCAATTTTTAATACAACACTTGCCCGATATGTAGATAGATACTTATATATCAATATATTTGTTCAAAACTGGAAACCTATGGACCAAGTTTGAACAAAATCAATTCATCCATTCATCTAATCTGAAGATATTTTGTGAAAAACAATGCAACATCTGGAAAAAATATTTTTTTCTCCTCTTTAATGGATGGATCCTCAAGCTATGGAATGTCAAGCTATGCCAAAAATCTGGTTGGTAATTTTTTAATTGATATATAGCCCTTATTTACCTTATATAAGAAATTAAAAAAAGAATTTTGAAGCTATCGTTTTAAGGATTTTGTAAGTAGTTAGCTGAACCAAAGCCTTCAGAATGAAAGCTCTAAAAAACTCAGTTTACCTTAAAAAACCTTTCAAATAAAATGTTTTAAAATTTATTTTAGACAATCAAAAAACATAAAACTGAACATGATTATTTAAAATGTGTAATTTATTTATGGCAAATGGTATAATCACATATGGGAAATAATTTTTATAGATCTTTACAGATAAAAAAAAACAAGCCAAGTTGAAAGTAATGTATAGGAACATTTTATTTCTTATCAGTCTGTCCAGCTTGACAGACTGATAAGTCTGTCAAGCTGGACTTAATTTTTGGTCTTAATTATTTAATTAAATAATAAACTTTATTTTATGTATCCTTTTGTTGCATCTTTACCTTTTATTATATATTTAATCATTCACATTCCCATTGTCTTTTCTGTTTTAAATTCAATATGAATATTTTTATAACACAATGAATTGTTCTGAATTGAAGCAAAAGGGATTTGTTCAGAGTCAATGTTTCAAATCTAAAGGCTAATACGGGTAAAACATAATCATGATTGCTTTCAAAGATGTGTACATTTTATATTTAAAGATAGATAAATTTCCTCTTTAAGGATATTTATAAAAATGTTCATTGTTCAAATATATCGAAACCTGTACGTTAAATTTACACAAATCAAGATGAAAATTGGATAGTAAAGACTATACTGTTATCATTTAATGCCAAAAACCCAGAAATAATCATCAAAAAACTTTACAAAAATAATTTTAAAATCTTTTTTAATTTGGACACACTGAGCTGCCATTTTCTAGAGAACAAATGTATAAATGCTATCGTAAAATTAGAATTCATTAATTTAACATAAAGCTAATTGTTAATTTAAAAAAGTATTGAATAACCAATAATTGATAAGATTACAGCAATTAGAGAAAGTTATAAATTAATCGTAGTTTATGGATATTTTATACATAATGGATCCTGTTACTATTTTACATAAAATAACAGCTATTGTGAGTTACTAATTTATTATTTATAACCTTTTAGTTGCTTTTTTTTTGCAGTATACCTATTTCAAACACATTTTTAAGAAAATTATTAGAAAAGATATTGTACTAAGTATTGTTATTTTAATCATCTTTTTTAAAAACAACTAATCCTGGTTTTGGATAGAGTAAGTGAATGAAAAAAAATTTCAAATAATTAAAAATATTTAACATAAGAAGATTGTTCACCAAAAATATGTCTAATAGAACAAGTGCTCTATGTAGTAGATATATTTTTGAATTTATTAGGATGTCCAGTTTTATATGGTTAGTACTTAGGCCTTTAGGATTATTATATAACTATTGGATAGAGAAAGGAATACCTGTGTTAGTATGTTGGCAGCTCTGCTGTACTAGTTAAAACTAAGGATGTACTGATATTCTGACCGTGGAGAATCTTGCAGGATCAGATCAATACCACAGAGCCAATAATAGGGAAAAGGGACCAAGGACACTAAATAGAGGGTTGGGTTATGAGAAAGGTTGATCTAAGATAAAAGAAACTGGAGTGCAAAACAAATATTTCCAGTTAAAAAAAAGCTCAACTTTTCTGTAGGAATCCATCCTCCTACAGTCCATGAGAAGATCCGTCTGTTTTTATTATATGTTACGAACACGTTGCTTTTCATCCAGAATAAATGACCCACCAAGAATTGGTACAGGTTTTCTAAACAAACCACTTCAATTATCCATAAAATTATGCAGTACCTCACAAAAGGTTTTTTTTTAATTGTAGCATAAGAAATACCATTTTTCATTATATTTCTCTGTAAATTATACTCATAAATTTCTTTAAAATGTTTTTCAAATTATTCATAACTTTTATGAGAGTTTTAGTTTGTGACTGTATTGTTTTACTTTTACAGTGAAAGTAAAACAAAAGTGTGGTGATCATGTCAAAAATGGGGTGTCGGTTATTTTGCAAATCTTTACATTCTAGAGTCCAACTAGTTTAAACAGAAAAAAAAATGTATGTATATGCATATATGTATACAGCATATATACATATATCTACGTATCTGTATATGCATCCATACGTGTGTCTCACTGCCTTTAGCCTTGTATCTCAGGATTGACCAAATAATTTCCTCAAACTTGACTCCGACGTTTCTTTATATAGGGAATTGATCATATTAATTTATTAATTTTATTTCAAATTCGTGAAGGTGATGAGGGGCTATCACAAAAAACCAATTTTGATTTTCTTCAGAGCTATTTTAGAAACAACTGTTAAAGTGAATTTGTTACCTATACTACATATATAGAGAGTGTTTCTAAAATGATATACTTTTTTGGCTATACTTTTTTGGATTCTAATTTTAAAACTAAACAAATAATATCCTTAGGAAAAATGGCAATTTCTCCTTTCTCTCCCTGACTGCCATTTTGTTATTTTTATAGAAAAATGTATATCTCGAGTTCAGATGGAGAAATCACATCAATATTTGGTAACCATCTTGGTAATAAATTTTTAAAATCAGCAAAAAATTGGGAATTAAATACCTCTGCAAATTACAAAATGGCAACCATGTTTATTATTCAGTCTGTTATATCTCCGTAAATATTAGTTTTATCAAAATTTATGTTTTTGATAAAACATTAAGCCTTTTATTTTGAACAAAAATAACATTTAATTTTTTTAAATCAGTTGACAAATAGCTGAGTTACGGCGGAAAATTGATGTTGTAATTTTGTATCTGTTTTCATGTCCTCCACTTTACATTGAGTTCGATTAAATATTAATTGTTTTTATTTATTGTTAATTCTAGTATTGTAAATTAATATCAAATTAAGTAATAATTTTTCCACAATAATAAACCTAATAATTAAAACAATAAAACAACTACCTGTGATAATCTTACGTTAATTATTGTAAAACATTAGGTGTACTTAAACAGTTAACAACTGTTAAAAGTTATAAGAGATGTTCAAAGTGTCCACCATTAGAAATTACACAAGTCTCCAATCCTTTTCTGAGAGATGGTCTTAACCATTCAAAAATTTCGGGAGTATTCCTAATTTCATTTTGGATCCTTTGTTGAAGATTTTCATTATTGAGTTGAATAAACAATATGTTTCAAATGGACCCACAGGTAGAAGCCAAAAGGGTTTCAGCCAGGTGATCGAGCAGGCCAAGGCACTGACCCATCCGCATCCTATCCATTTTTCCCTGGATAGTTTCATGCAGGAAATCTGATACCTGTCTGAAATGATACTGACTGAAATGTGCTGGAGCTCCATCATGGTGAAACCACATATTTCCTCTTAATTGTAGAAGTAGGTTTTCCAAAAAATGTGGAAGATTTTCGGTTAAATGAGCAAGACAATTTTCTCTATTTAAACGATTTGGTAGAATGACAGGACCCAAAAGATAGTCATTAAAAATACTTGCCCATATGTTCAGAGAAAATCTTTGTTGATGGCTCCTTTAGAAGGTACCATGAGGATTCTTGTCGCTCCAGATATGCTGGTTGTGGTAGTTTTGAACACCATTCCTGTTGAAAGAAGCTTCATTTTTACATTATTAACATTATGATCAACAGTAATAGTTGCTGTATAGAATTATTCAAAAGTGAAAAATTAATATAAATTATTTTATTATTATTATTATTTAATATTAAATCTTATTGTGAGAAAATTATTACTTAGTTTGATACTAATTTACAATATTAGAATTAACAGTAAATAAAATAACAGTAAATATCAATAACTGTTCGAACTGGGCATGAAGTAGAGGACATGAAAACAGACACAAAATTACATCAATTTTCTGCCGTAACTCAGCTATTTGTTAAATGATTTAAAAAAATTATGTCATTTTATTTAAAATAAAAGGCTTAATATTTTATCAAAAACATAAATTTTGATAAAACTAATATTTATGGAGATATAACGGACTGAATAATAAACATGGCCGCCATTTCGTAATTTGCAAAGATATTTAATTCCTGATTTTTTGCTGATTTTAAAACTTTATTACCAAGACGCTTACCAAATATTGATGTGATTTCTCTATCCGAACTAGAGATATAAATTTTTCAATAAAAATAACAAAATGGCAGACAGGGGGAGAAAGAAGGAGAAATTATCTTTTTTCCTAAGGATATTTTTTGTTTTGTTTTACAAGTAAAATCCAAAAAGTATGGCCAGCCCACCATTCTAGAAACACTCCGTATAAATTATCTAACAATTTTTTTCAAAAAATCAACTCCCACCACCTAAAATTGAAATATATATTTTTTGTTCTCTCACTCTATCTCCCTTCATTTTAAATACTTTAGAAACATTTTTTGAAAGTTTGTACTTCTTCATATATAGAGCTATCAAGAAATGTCTACAATTTTTTAAAAGTATGTACCCTGGAACTTAAATGCAGAAACGTTTTATGAAAATGTTTGTTTTTTTATTTTAGTCTTTATTGTAGAGGAAGTTAGATATAGGGAAAACTTTAATAGTAATTTTATTAAGACCCCACCGGGTTGGTCTAGTGGTAAACTTGTAAATCAGCTGATTTAAAGTTGTGAGTTCTCAGATTCAAATCCTAATAAAGGCAGCTGCTTTTATTCAAATTTGAATATTAATCTTGGCACCAGTGTTTTTTTTGTGGTTGGGTTTCATTTAACCATATGTCTTAGGAATGGTCGGCCTGAATTTTTTCACTAAATATGAGTCTGACTACATATTTACTGGTACAGTCACACAAGATTGATAAATCACTAATGCCTAATTGTTGATGTGACTATAGATAAAAATATTTAAAAAAGAAAAAAATTGTTAACCGTAACATATATATGAATATTTTTAGAAAATTTTTCTTAAAATTTATTCCCCACCTCTAAACACACATATTCTGGTTTTGCTCTAACTATTTTAATTCTTATTATTAATAGCCAGGAAAGCCTGGTCATTTTTTTATTCACAGTTTGTATTTTGTAAATGAATACTCAATTCAGTTATTATGTGAATATTTTACGGTGATGTGTTGCAAATTTCATTAAGAGGTTCTTTTTTTTAGTAGTCGGGAATTATTTTTTTTATTTACCAACAATTTTCTGTTTTTTGTTCTTTACCATATTTAACTGATTTTAAGGTGAGATATTATAAAAGAAATGGAATGTTTCTTAACTAATAACCTAAGCTGTAACATTACTTATTATATCTATTGAATAAAATTCTTTGTAAAAAAGCTATTTTTCCCTAGTTTTTCCTGGGGGTTAGATTACACTTCTGGAATTGTGGTACTTTTATGAACAGACAGCCTACTCTTGTTGGTATCAGTCTATAAAGAGAATGTTGTAGAGGGAAGCTATAGAAGAGGTCTAGGATTTAAACCTAGGATCTCTGGATTAAAAGTAGAAATAATTGTGATAATTGTACTACGAGGACGATAATTAATATTTTTTGTAATAATATTTATATTTTTACAAAATCTTACTAATTTCAAAGTTTTTGTATTAATTTAGCATCATGTGTTACAAGGTATTTCAAAGTACATATTCTCAATGTGAATATTACTCGTATCTTTCTTCTTTCCCAAACTCTGTGACGGAGTAGTGATGTCTCCACCTTTTATCTGTAGATTTCAGATTTGATTCTTAGTCAGGTATGACACTTTTCATCATCCCATCATATTGAATGTTCTTGGATGTCAACCTGTTTTTACTTTGACGAATAAATAAAAATTTATGATCATGGACAAGATGGTAAATTACTCAAATCAGTGGCAGTCCTATTTTCTGATTGTCCCCTTACTTTTCCCATCTGTTTCCTTATCCATCATTTTTTTTCCTTGCACAGGTACCATGGAAATGGGATCAGCTGTCCTGTTCCATATGTTACAACATGCAGATAACTAGCCAAACAGCCACTTCCTTTGCATGACCTTATGTATCTATAGAATTGTCGAAGGACTCTGTTTCCTATCTGAGATATATATACAAAAGTTTTAGGCATGCGGCTGAGACACTCGCTGAGAAAAATCTTTTTATTCTTGTTCTTAGTCAGTAAAAATGCGATTATCATTTTCATTTCTTTTTTTAAGGTTAAATATTGTTAATATGTTTCTTATAAAATATATACAAAAAAAGGAATGATAAATAAATAACAAACAAAAATCCACAGACTGGACTTTATTTCTATTTGTATTTATCCAAGATAAATAAATAATTCATCTTTACTAATGTTAAATGGAGTTTGCAAGTTCCTTCAACCTTAAATTTTACATTTACAGAGAAGTTTCTAATCTGAGCTAAACATATCCAATAAAAATATTTCTAATATTATATATATGTATATATGTATATATATATATATATATATATATATACTAACAATTCTACCAGAAATTCCAATAAAGAAGGTGCTAGTAATTATCTTTAAAAATTGTTTTTGAAAGAACTGTATAATGCAGTAGTAGCAAATCCAATCTTCAATAATTTGATATTCCATAAAACTCTAATGTCTTAATGATATTTCTGGAGGATAAGTAGCGGTTGGTTAACCTTACCTTTTGAAAACTGATTTCTTGTTTTTGTCAAGTCATGTTGAAATGGAAATAGTTTATGCTAAATTGTACTTTATCAGTTAGATTAAATATCATTACTGCTTGTTCTTTTTCTAAAATTACATATTTCTTCTCAAATGGGAAAAATAAATTTTCCTGGAGATTACGTTTTTTTACAGTTTTGTTTAAAAATAAGTTATATTATTTTAATTTTCATAAGATACTTTGTTTTTGGTTATAATTAAGCTATTCTTTCTTAAATGTATGATCTACATACTATTTTTTTTTGTTTTTCTTTTTTTCTTAATTCATTACAAAATATTTTATGAGACCTTGTAAGAAACTTTAATTTTTTACTTGCTAATCAAACAGTACTATTTGTAATATTTTCATTTTATCTATGTCTTTTATATTCATTTAAATAAATAAAATATTATAGTTTTTCTTTTTATTCAATAAAATTTAGTACTTAAAAGAATACACTAGAAATTTCAAAATTTAGTCTTAAAAAAGATACAAAGCACAAGCACAAAGAAATAAAAGAAAATTTTCTGTAAATGGTTACAAGATATAATTAAATGTAAATAATTTACTGGTTAACCACCTAATTACAGTTATTAATGAAAAATGAACTTGGAAAGTTCATTAATGACTTGGGTTTTCAAACTTCCAAGTCTTGACTGGGTTCCCGACCCAGAATCTTTCAGATGAAAGCCAGAGACATTACCGCTTCACTAAAGAGATCAGCAGAGTGGTATTTGTATAGTAATATTAAGGGCTACTATTTCTATCTTTTATCCAGAGCTTCTGGATTTGAACTTTAATCCATTTAAAGATTTACATTCCTTTTAAAATTTCGGTACCAGTAAGAGAATCTGTTTGTAAAAATCCAACTGAATCGCCCCTTTTTTTGTCTTAAAAGAAAATAAAATTTTAAGAAGATAGCTTTTAACTTTTGTTAAAACAAAATAAAGAGAGATATATCAATATCGTTTGAAATACATATAAAGTGATTAATACATTTAAAGTGCTAAATTAAAAATTAAACCACTCTGCTGATTTACATTGTGGAGTTTTAGCATCTCGACCTTTTATCCAGGGTCTCAGGTTCAAATCCCAGTAGGGCATGACATTTTTCATACTCTAGAAAAGTCAATTTCCATATACCCTCATACAAGCTTTAAAAAAATAATGATTCTTTATAAATATATGTTCATATTGAATAAATAAACATTAATACTAACTTGATTTAATATACACACCACATGCATGGATAAAAAATTGATTACATTCCTTAGTGAGTCTGGTATTAGATACTTGTTTTTTTAAATTTTGTTTAATGTCTTAATTTTTAATTTTGCTCAAAATTTGATTAAAACAGTATGAGTGAAATTATACCTACATCAAATTTGTTACAACTTCTATGATCTATAGTAATCAATTTATAAAATGTGATTTTGGTGATTGGCATTTATTCTTACTTAAAACAGTACAATTACATTGATGCAACTTCCTGAGATATTCCATATAGTTATGAAGTCATCTGTTTGTAAAGATTTTAGTTTATTATCATACTAATGATAATTAATTATTATTTAAATAAATTGACAATTAATATAATCCATCTTACCAGCATGTTGATATGTTTTCTAGATCTTATGACTTACTTGGAAGCCATCATCAGGAGTTAAAATTAATTAATGCATGAAAGTCAAAGTTTAAAAATCATAGTTAAAATTTAAAAACAGTCATGACTGTCTCTATCCTACTAGTATACCAGTATTAACTTTTTTATACTAGTATTAATTTTATACTATTGTTTTTAAATTTTAACTATGATTTTTAAACTTTGACTTCAATACATTAATTTTAACTCCTGATAATGGCTTCCAACTAAAGCCAAAAGATCTAGAGAACATATCAACGTGCTGGTTAGGTGGATTACATTAATTGTTAATATATTTATTTAACATATCAGTGGTACCATGTTTGAGAAATTAATTTATTATTATTAATTAATGTAGGAGTAATTTAAAGCTTGCCTAAAACTTAGAATTTTAGTGCGCTTTAGAAAGTATTAATTTTTTGTGTATTTTTAGCACATGCATGGAATTTTGGAAAAATTGTAGGGAAAATAAATTATTTTTATTACTTTATGAACAATGCTTTGTTTTAAAATTATTCCTCATTGAGACTTCATATTGATGTAATGTTTTTATTACAAAAATTTATTGAAATGATATCAAATTCAGTTTATAGCTATTGCCTAAGTAATAGCTAATTATATAGAAACACATACAGATTCTTTATACTTTAAAGAAATCTTAGGTCATTAACAGATTTTCTCTTTGGAGTGAATATATACAAATTGTTCCTAAAAGAGTCTGGAGCAAGCTACATACATCTGCCATACGAGAATCGTATGAAGATGATTGGCTGCTTGAAGTATTTACCTTTGTGACTTATTTACTGTCATCAAAAATGCAATTTTAAATGGAAACTGGAGATGCTTGAAAGTGAAGGGCAACTCTACAGATATGAATTCTGTACACCATTGCACATTTAAAGCTACTTTTATTGATAACCTAAAAAGATATTAAAAGGCAAATAGACCCTTTTTTTTATAGAAAATGTAATTTCAAATACTGCAAGTGGTTTCTGAATTCGATTTGACCAACAGTTTACGCATAGTAGAGTTGAATATTGGCAAGGACCAAAATCCGGTTGATGGCCCTGTCTTGAAATGGTAAAACATTTTGTAATAGCAAAATTGTCCTAAGTTCTTTTCAGGTATAAAAACAATGTTAATACAAAATTTCACCTCGACTGGTCGAGTAGTTTTTGTGTGAAAGAGTAACTTACAGAAACCACTGGATTTTTATATATGTTGACAGATAATAGATTATATTATCATTTCATTGTGAAATTGTAGCACCTCTTGCCTATCATCCGGTAGGTTCTGAGTTTGATACCTAGAAGACTTGGCATTTTTCTCATGTTATAAAAATTAATTTCTTATTAGCGACTATAGTTTGATAAAGGAAATAAATAAATGTATATGATGAGAATACCTTAAAAATTTCACTTCTGATTCAAAACTATGTGCACACAATGCACTGTTTCACAACAGAATAGAATATATTAAATTTTTTCTTATACAGTTTTTCTTAAAATTGTAACACATTTTAAATACCTGAGGTAAAGAGTCGCCAGTCAGAGTTGCTTTTTCTGATAGCAATAATGTTCATTGTACTATCTGATGGTGGTGAACAAAATAATGATGTCACTTTTAATGGCTGAATTTCAGTCATAAAAGTATATTTGGTTCAATGGAGAAGCCAAATTGCCTTTCCAAAATAAGTTTAACATAGAATGTGTAATTTAGTTTTGTCATTTTTGGGAGTAATATGTTAGATCATGTAAATCATTACAGTTTTGCTGAGTAATATAAATATATATGTATATATATATATATATATATATATATATATAGACCTTGAAATTATAAGATTTTTTCTTAAATGCAGTTATAAAGAATCTTTTGTAATAAAAGTTACAGCTATTGAGACTGGTACGATGTAGTAAAATTAATTTTTGGGATTATTGTCATTGGTATGTAAAAACAATTGCTATTTATTTATTTTTAACTAATAGAAAATTTATATAGTTAATTATGCTTCTTGTCGTTTGACACCCGCTACAATTATTCTACTTCCTATACATTGGCTGACCTCTATGCCATATTTTGAAAGAATTATTAAAATTTTAAAAAAAATTATATTTAAAAAACAAAAAGAAGGAAAATTAAATGTTATAATATAAAATAAATTTTCTTTGAAAAACCTATATAGTTATCATCTAATTAATATTTCAGCATCATGGTTTTACGTTGATAAAATAAATTCTATAAAATTTATTTTATTTTAAATTAAAAAAAAAAAATTAATTAATAAACAACAATAATGTTTGAATAATTATATTTTAAATTTAAGAATATATATATATATTTATTATCTCATTGTAAATAATTATTAAGAGAATTTTTTAAAACAAAGTATACTTGACATTACACGTAGATATGCTTAAAATTGAAGTCAGTATTAAGAACAGATTTTTATAACCTTCATTTTCATTTTTACATATTAAAAAAGACCTCTCAATTATTAAAATATATTTTGTTATGTATTTTAATATGTTGTAGTTTAAAATTAAAAAAGTAGAAAAAAATTAATAATTGTTATTAGAAAAATATTATACGTGATTGTAAAAAAAAATATATATATATATATTATTTTAATAACTATATTTACAATGTTAAAATATTTAGTAAATTAATTTAAAATGTTCACATGTGTTGTTTTTAAAGTCTATTAAAAGCAGTCTTTTAATTTATATATTATTATATATAATTTTTGTATTTTATATTATTATTAATAGTAGTTGTTTAAATCTGAAATAATTAGTTTGATTTTACTGTGTAATTTTTTAATTAGCAAATTTACATTCATTTCATTTGCTTATTTTCATTATATTTTATTTTATTATAATTATTATATTATTATTAGTATTAATAGTATTATTATACAAAGTCAATAGAAGAAATAAATTAAAAATTTTTAAAATGATAAAAAAAATTATAATATATTATATTTTTTGTTGGTCTTTATTCCTAGTAAAATAAAATAAAAAATTCTGATGTGGACAACACATGACTTCCTTGTACACCTATTAAATTATATTTACACATTTTTTTTAAATGAAAAGTAAATAAATTTTTATTTCATTAAAAACTTCTGATATTTTTACATTTTTTTTTTTTTTGTTATTGAATTATTATTCATCGTACAACTTTTTTTCAGTGAGAGGTTAATAATTATTAATAAATCAATATATTTAAATTAAAAAAAGGAGATGAAGTCTGATTTGAACCGATGTGACTTCCCCTAACATCCAGATATTTCATTAATTAAAATTTTATTTGGTTATAACTCTAGAACTGATGAAAATAAGTATTGAAAAGCTCTCAATGATAATTAAGCTCTTATTAAGTTCTTAATGATAATATCATTGAAAAGCTCTCAATGAGGGCTTATTACTGCAGTTAAGAAAAATTCAAAAATTTTTTTTTTTTGGATTATGGACTTTTTTATCACTTTTGGTCCAATCAATTGCAATCAAAAGTGGAGGTGCACAATTAGATGTTACAACAGTCCTAAATCCAAAATTTCAACATTGTACGACTAATTGTTTTTGAGTTATGTGAGATACATACATCACGCCGAAACTAGTCTAAAGTGGATTCAAGGATGATCAAAATGGATATTTACGTTGAAATCTGGAAACCAAAATTTTTCATGATCAAAATACTTCCTTTACTTCGTACAAGGAAGTAAAAAGATATGTAGATAGATTTTTTTGAAATGTTGACTACATCTTTGTTCTACCTTCTAGTGGGTTCACCTCTAAGGACCATAATAGAATTATAAATGTCTCATTTCATCTATTGCTGCTTTGTTAATTTTGGGTGTTGGTCACATAAACCTAAAGATAACTGGCACAGTTGTTATATTTTCTTAATCTATAAACAATTGATTATATTAATTATTGATATGGATATATTGATTATATATAAACTGATATATATTAAACAATCCATTCAATCAATCAAATTATAATAGCTTTACAAAGTTTGGTGGGCTTTCACTTCCATTTTGTTTGGCAACAGCTAATTTTTTTTAACAGAGTTGATTGTCAACTCTTCAACTAGCTTCCAACCCGAGAAGGCCAGAGATCCTCTTATTGTGAAAAAAAACACTATTTTACCTCTTTTTTTTATCTAGATACTTATGCTAGCATACATTGGCTGAGAATTGAGTCAAGGAGTTATGGAAGTAAAATTTACTGGTAGAGCTGACAAACTGCTCAATAAATGGCTGTCCCTTTTGATATGCATTTAGTCTCTGTTATTTACCACAGTTAATTATTTTAATTATTCAATGTTAGCTCTTCAGTGCCTTAACCAGTTTTTCACAGGTGCCAAAATCCTCCCTAGAATTCATTCAGAGCCCTAATCAGTCGCATAATAAATTTTGAATTTTCATACTCGTTATAAAATGATATTTTAAAATATCCTGCCAGGTTAGTCTGGTGGTTAAACTCGTCATCGCAAAAGCAGCTGATTTTCAAAGTCAAAAGTTCTAAGGTTGTAGTCCTTGTAAAGGCAGTTGCTTTTATATGGATTTAAATACTAGACTGTGGATACCGCTATTCTTTGACTGATGGGTTTCAATTAACCACCTGTCTCGGGAGTGGTCAATTTGAATCTGTTCAGGACTATATTTTAACCGGTACATTTACGCTTACATTTTTCGCTACACACCTGGCAAGCCGCTAGCAATTGCATTTGTCTATACACACACACCCAGATATGGCAGCAAGCTGGAAAAACCGGTTGAAATTAAAAAAATATATAACAATTTTAAATCAACTACAGTGCAGTATAATCAAAAATCTTTTTTTATATCTTTCTCACAGTTCTTTCTCGCACCATGTTTTTGTTTAATTTATTTATCCCAGGAGCACTCTATATAAATTCAATACATTCGAAAAGTATAAATGTATAATGTCATACGCATTATTGTTTGTTGTGTACAACAATATGTAACACAGACTCACCTTACATTACTTGTTGCAAATATTTCCGATGAACATCCAGCCATATCTGTAGGTATTTCTTCTTGTTCTTGAAGACTCTCACAAGTTGTTCGCGCGGAATGTTCACTGTGAAATAACAAATAGAAGTTTGAAGTCCCTAGAGGTTGTGGGGGATTTCTTCCATGAACATTACTTTTTGTATAATCTCAAAATTAAAACTTCGACTAGCTTAAATCCAGAGAACGAGGTGGCCGCAAGCCCTCAGAAATGATTCGATCTCTGAAAACCGCTTACAATAACTAGCTGTATGCGCGGTCGCGCCGTTTTGTTGAATCTAAGAATTACACATTTCTAACTCGATTAGCTCTCCATTGAACCGGTCTCTCATGATTTTACTTTCGATTTGTCTTTCAAATAACAGCTGAATTTATTCTTTGCGTGATGAACATCGAGCCGAATATTCTTCTGATATTACAATACATAGCTCATCGTTTGGTGATGTAGAGGAGTTTCATATACGATTTTTGGGTATTTGCATACCGTGAACACGAGTTCTGTGCGTGCACATACCCTGGTCATTACCTCATCAGTATAGAAAACGTAGTCCAAAACGTCGTCAGAAATGTCCGCCCTAAAGTGTTGAAAACAATCACCGTATTGAATTCGCTTTCCATAACCTAAGATCAATATTTTTGAATAGCTGTCACTTTATACGGAATGAGACCGAGCTTATGACAAACTGTCTTGGGTGCGGTTCCAATTCCGTTGTTTTTCTGTCGGGCCAACTTTCGCAGAGATTACTAACCTTTGCAAGATATTACGCTTAGCGCACGCAATATAATTTCTTAACGTATAATCGTATTTATATTTGTGTAGTTACTTTTTTAACGCTCTATATTACGCGCATAATAAGTGATGTCGGCTTTCTATAGTCGAATGATTATCAATTTTTAGAGCTGGACACCAGTATTATCAGTGTTTTCGAAAATAGCGTTAATAATCTGAAATATTTTTACGTTTCATTACGCTATTTACACTCACCTTAATGTATCAGAGAGTCGATTGGTCGTTCGAAGCCCGGTCGAAAAAGTTATATTCGAATGATAGTCTTTCCAACCGTCGTAATCTGCTTCCGCCTATTGCAAAGAGACTGCTCATCACTGTCCACCAACAGATTTACCACGGGGCTTGAGTGAAACGCGCCCGTGGTAAGAGGACGAACGAATGATGGACCGCATCGAGCATCTTTAGAGCGGTTGCTCGCGCCGATGAATCAGCTACGCAGCCATAGTCCATGTGTGAACAGATCAAAGCTCAGTAGAAGCGCAATATGTAAACACGATCGGCTCCCCAACGGATATTAGACAGACTCTCAGCATGTCTAACATGTTTAGACATTTTACCTTCAGCTTCTTCAAATGTGTTACCCATGTTAATTGTTGACCGGACCACATACCTAGAAATCTAACCCGCATGCATGCTTCAACCGGTTTACCATGTAAATATAGTTGAGAGTTAACATGTTCTCTTAACCGAGAAAAGCAAATAAAATTGGTTTTTTTCGGGGGAAAACGTGAATCTAGTAGATTTGCACCAGGATTCTAAACGAGTTATTGTGTTTTGAAGCAGCCTCTCTCATCAGCAGCCAACGTTTTACATG